>NW_020884879.1:595979-771902 GCF_003945725.1 Corapipo altera | reverse complement strand
GCTCCCTGGCCCCCTGTCCGTATCCCCTGCTCCCTGGCCCCCTGTCCCTATCCCCTGCTCCCTGGCCCCTGTCCCTATCCCCTGCTCCCTGGCCCCTGGCCCTATCCCCTGCTCCCTGGCCCCTGGCCCTATCCCCTGCTCCCTATCCCCTGCTCCCTATCCCCTGCTCCCTATCCCCTGCTCCCTATCCCCATCCCCTGCTCCCTGGCCCCGGCCCGCGGGGGTGGGTGTTGGGAGGTGTCACACGGCATCTTGTACCCCGGGACTGACCCGCTCCCACCCTCTGAGAGATCTGAGTACAAGAATTACACATCCTCTCCCAACTCCTTGCTGCATATCCAAACCTCTGAATATCAAATAGTGGCGTTGAGAAAAGCCTAAGTCTGTTCACCTTTGGCGAATGGCTGTCTCCTCTGACACTCTCAAACTCTCTTCCAGATCAGTTTCCACTGCTAACAACGAAGAGGGTGTTCTGGAAGGGAGTGCTGGAGGAGCTGCTGTGGTTCATCAAGGTTCGGTGTTTGGATGTCTCTGTGCGTGCTGTGCCTGAGAGTGGGATAAATGGAATGAACTAGTGTGGATTAAGGGATTTGGGGTAACTACAGGTGCTTTTCTTCCTATGAGAGAAGTGCAACCACCTAATATTTTGACCACACATGGAAGGCCATTATCTTCAAGACATTCAGCCTTTTAGTGCAGACTGTTGCTAACAGTGCACTCAGAAGAGTTTTTCTTCTATTTCTTTTTAAGGGATATAGTCTGAAATAGTGAGGGCTTTTGCTGATTTGACTATACTCCAGAGTTATAAAGCCTCATACAGTGTCTTAGTGTTTGAATTAGAAACAATAATATGAAATAGATAGTAGGCAATTTAGTGATCTGCTTTTTAATATTGAAATAGCTGTTATTGATTTGAACAGAAACAAGCAGTGCAGAACCACAGGTCAAGTGAGATCGATGTAAACACTAGGCTTTTTACTAGCAAAAAAATGAGATCTAATAGAGCTGATAGCTGTAGGTAGAATAATAAAATTCAACTATAGATAATACATTACGTTGTAAGTGTTCCTTTATATGTTGTGATATTGTGCAGGTATGGGAAAGTCTATCTAACCATTTGCTACATAGCAGCAAATACACATTAATTTTTAAAAGCTTTGGGTGTTTTTTTTCAAATGTAAAAGACTAGACACTCCCCAAACCAGCATAACTTCTGTGTTGAATTTTTGACTGTGCTGACTTGGACATGTTACAGGATTCAGCACCATTTCTCTGGGTCATTTTCACATTTTTGTCATTTAAACAAAAGGATTTTTAATACCTTAAGCTCATTATAGGTGGCTTGGCAAAGACAGTGCCTTTGTTAGTCTGTTTTCATCCATCTGTAAAGTAACATCTTGTTCTCTGCAAATGTGCTTATGAAATGACATACCACAGTTGACCTTGAGGCTGTATTGTTTGTGCATTCACAAAGTTAGGAGAATCCTGTGTTAAACAACAGTAGCATGGCTGTTCCTCAAACTTCATCCCAGTATGTTGCTCTCAAGTTTTATTCTGTCCATGTGCAAGAACCTCATCTAGTACATTAATTAGACTGTTCATCCTTTGTAAGTGGAGAAATACTGTAGACTAGAAAAGCTTAATGCAGCTGTTTCAGATAATGTCCTCAGTGTTGAAATTAGGAGGCAGAATTTTTACTGTCTGTGTTTTGTAGGGTTCTACAAATGCCAAAGAGCTCTCTGCAAAAGGTGTGAAGATTTGGGATGCTAATGGGTCACGTGAGTTCCTGGATAAGCAGGGTTTCAGCACCAGAGAGGAGGGGGATTTGGGACCAGTGTATGGTTTCCAGTGGAGGCACTTTGGAGCAGAATACAAAGATATGCACACAGGTAATCACGTACAAATACAGTCTTGTTCGCTTAGTGAGACAACTGTGATACATCACTTCCAAACCTCTGAGTTTTGTTAAGGGACTAAGTGTGAACTGATAGCCAGAATAAATAGTGTTTGAGAGAGTTAATTTAGCTTTTTTTTTTTTCTTACTTAGTCTAATTATCCTGAAAGATGTAGCTTTGTGTATTGTAGTTTGACATTTGTAGAACTGATGGATCAGAAGGAATACACTGTTATTCTTTTATCTAGACCAGATATGGTCACTGATAGCTGGAAGGATGTGTGCCTATTGCAGTCCAGAAGCCCAAGCTATAGCTCCATTTGATAGCAGTGGAACACAGGCTGCCATCTCTGTGTATCAATGTGGGGTCCCAATTTCTGTGATACTGTTGTTCTGGAAAGAACTGGCAGTGCACTACATTCATTGGAGACAGGGGAAGAGAAAGATTTTTCTATTCTGCATCTGGAACGAAGTAGGATGTATCCATAGCTGATAATGCTGTGGACAGAACAGCTGTAGCAAGTTACGATGTGATGCAATATTTGTTGGTATTATTTTCTGTGGAACGGGTTCATTAAACTTACTCTGAAGTGTGTTGCTGGCTCTTTTCTAAGTCACTGAAGGAGAAGATGTAGAAAACATTTTGAGGACTGCCCCTATCTAGTGTGATTTTAAACTCGGATTACCAACATGGGTTAGTTATCTTGGTGGGGTTTTTTTGTCAATACAGCCTCAAAATTAGTTACAGATATTAGACTTGGTATTGGCATGTTGACCACTAGTTTTATGCTAACACAAATGGTGCAAATTGTGAACTGACACATCTGAAAACTTAGTGGAAAATTTCAGGATTCCTGAACTTAGTAGGTCTGAGTCAAAACATAGGGTGGAAAAAGTGAACAAGATAAATTCCCATGGGTTTCATTACTAATAGATTTCCTTAAGTTACATAACTAATGGATAGGTAATCAGCTTCAGGAACTAACATAACCATTTGACAAGGCTTCTGGCACGGTATTGCTGGCAGAAGAATTCCCTGAGCTACTAATTGTGTCACGGAAGGATCACAATATTCTGAATTGGAAGGGACCCACAAGGATCATCGAGTCCAACTCTTAAGTGAATGGCCCATATGGGGATCGTGTATTACTACCTTGCTTGCCAGCTTGGGTCTCCCTGTAGCCTAATTTGATGTTGCTGCAATAAATTATTAGAAAAAAGTAGTTACCGGTCATGCTGATTCACTGGAATGAATCAGAACAATGATTAACAACTAATGACTCTTTTATTCTGAAATCCATTCTGATGGTCAGTTAATATCAGTAAATTTCTTATATAACTGGAATTGAGCCTAAAATTCAGCCTCAGAATTGGGTGAAATGTATTATCCTGTGCTATACATGATTAAAGTTCCCTTCTGGCTTTAAATGCTGTAGAAATTTAGTTTTCATACATGACCTTATGAGTGCTAGATGGTTGTGTTTATTCATCTGTCAAAAACTTTGTGCTTTTGAGTATGTAAAGAGTGCTGGTATCCCTCAATACTGGTCTGGGCATAATTTTATTTTTTTTTTTAATAAGAAGGAGCACTGTAACCTGCAAGTTTAACATCTAGAAAGGCATTTTAATCCAGAAGTGCAATAAACGATTTAGTTTAAATACTGTGAATGACAAGGTGGTAATATGTTGTCCATTCCAGTACAACTATTTTCCTATTTAGGTAACAAGTCATCATGAAAGATAAAATACCATTCTTTGTTCAACTATTTTTTTGTATTGCAAGTTTTGTTTCTTGGGATTTAGCGATTATGCAGACTTCTTAGTTGGTCTTTAAAAATGTCAAGTTGTTAAGAATGGAATAAAGTGTTCTAAATAAGAGTGGTCCTATTTCAGTGGGTGCTAAAGGTAGTCAAAGCACACAAAAGAGATGGGGGGACATGTCAAAATACCATCATGAAAATTTCACAAGCTTTAGAGCACCCTAAGAAACACCAAGAATAGCCTATATTTAGAGTGTGCCAACTAATTAATACCACTTTCAAAGCTGCAATAAAGTTTTCAGAGGTTGTAATTTCAATATTACTTTTCAGTGGGATGTGGGCTGGGTGTTAAAAAAATATCATGACTCGAATCTGTCTTGTTTAGATCTTATTTGATATCTTTCTCCAGATTATTCCAACCAAGGAATTGATCAGCTGCAAAAAGTGATTGAAACGATCAAAACCAATCCAGATGACAGAAGAATCATTATGTGTGCTTGGAATCCAAAAGGTATTGAATAGCAGAGTTTAAATGAATGCAGTTGCACATTACCTTGCTTTATGCTAAAGTATGTTCTGTTCCTGTGTCCACAGTCCTATTTGGTGTCCTTATTTACTTTTTATAAAAACTATCAGGAATACGTTAAAAATGACCAGGGGTTATAAGTTTGATTCTCTTTCTACCTAAGTCTTATGCTCAGACCTCAAAAATATTGAACCATTTCTTCAGAGTGTTTCTTTCCATGTTAAACTTAACAAACCCCTTAAAACTAGAGAACAAAAGTATTATTTGTGTTGTAATCATCTCTTTGAGCCTAGGTTGTCTAGATATCCATGTATGGCTACTTCTAAACAAGAGCTAGTGCAAGAGAATGTTTAACTTCACCAGTGGTGATCTGTGCTCCAAAAAATCCACTGGTGTATGAAAGGGCTGCAACATGCTGTTACCATTATTTATAAGGTTAAGCATTCTCAGACATCAGAAGATACCTGGTTAAAGTTTTTCCTGCCAAGCTGCAATTATGCTATCTACGCTTTTAAGCGTGGATAAACACTCAAAAGATCTTTTGTTTTCTGATGCTTTTTAATTGATCATTGCTTTTATATCTCAAGTAGCAGCAAAGGCACATTGCAATGGGAAGGGAGTAAGATGAAGCAGTTGGAAGTTGCTTTAGGGTACATGCTTAATTTTACTCTTAATGTCTTCCTTTAGGGAAATCAACTGTCTCACCAAGGTGAGTAGCAGTAAACTGCTGTGCAGCATTATGGCATAAATCTGTTATGTGGAATATCTGTTTATGACTTTCTGGTCATGTGGCCCAGGAGACAGCTTGTCATGACCCAGACTTAATTGCTTGGGCAGCAGGTGCTTAAAACAAGAGAAACAAGCAACAGAATGACAATGCTGTTGGCTCTCTACTGTATCCCATTACATGCTTATTTAGGTTTTGCATCTTTTACATTCATAACACACTAATGCTGCTACTGTTTTTTTCTGTACTGCAATTCCTAGATATTTCTCTGATGGCTTTGCCTCCATGCCATGCTCTTTGCCAGTTCTACGTTCTAAATGGTGAATTGTCTTGCCAACTCTATCAGAGGTCTGGAGATATGGGACTAGGAGTGCCTTTCAATATTGCCAGCTACTCACTGCTCACATACATGATTGCCCATGTCACAGGGCTAAAGGTAGGTTATTTTATCATTTTACTTAATCTTGTCTGAGAAATGAAGGACTGAAAGACAGGACTCTTCATGTCATGAAGATGTCCAAGAAAAAATGGAATGAACATACTGTTAGAAATCTTGCTGAAATATGTGTAAAAAAGGGCCCTGTGAATTTGATGTGAATTGCCTCTGGTTTATGTGGGCAGTTAGGATCAGAAACGTAAGAATTCTTAAATTAAGGTTAAACAGACAGAAGGTCCTCCAGGTCATGACCATGTCAAAACTGGCCTATTCATTAGTCTGCTTCTTAGAAATCTGAACAGAGCACTTGTCCTTATGGGATAGTAAGATACAAGTGATTAGATTTTGTAGGATGTGTTTATTGGAAGCGAACAGTAGCTCGGAAGTTGCTGTAAAGGTTTTAATTTGGATATTCTGCCCACCTAACTTCCAGCTGTAATTTCAGCTAGGTATTTCTGTGATTTCCTACTGTAGATGATTATGTAGAGTGGTAGTATGTGCTCAAATAGCTCCTGCCCTGACTTCAGAGATATATTTTTTAATTTGACAGAGAAATTAAAAATGCTCAGCAATCTTGTACATGTGAAAACCCCTTTTCTTTAGGGCATGTAAAAATTATACTAGTAAGGCCATTTGTGCTTGATCCTCCTGCTACCAGCAACATGAAGGAGAACTTAAAATAAGGAAATAGGGAAGAATCAGACTTTACAGCAATTGCAAACAAAGAAATTAGTCCAAGGTACTAGTCCATATTAGTCCAAGGTAAAGTCCATAAGGCAGCTGTTGTCTCAGCCATTTTGTCTCATGGCTTTGGTGGTTTTCAATGTAATATATCCAGGGGCTTATCTACGTTGGTCAGAGGCCAGTAAAATAGCTGATAAAACTTACCTGAGTTAAATTAGGTTGCTCAGGGGCTGTGAAATCACAGAACTTGCAATCTTGCAAACATATCTGGATGCTTGATAAGTGCTTTGGGGTTTAGACTGTGACTGACACCTCCACTGCTGCAAAGTACAATGTTTAGAAGAGGCTAAGGCAGCTGCTCTGAAACGAGCTTTGGCAAGTCATACTTTTAAAAAGTGAAGTGTAAAAGCTGCATGTCACTGCCCTGTCTGTTTTTATCTTGGTGAACAGATCAGTAGTGCTCCATTCAATACCAAAGCTATTATTCTAGCAGGATTTCAAAGATAAATTTTTTGTAAGGTAGTGGAAATTTCAATATGTTTTTCATTAATTATGCAGTAGTCAGGGAAGCTAGTGTCCTTCAAAGTTTTCAAGGATGTCTTGGCAATACAATCCAGTACAAAAACTGCTCCACTGTTCCACACTAGATGTAAGGTGCTATGAATCAATACTGTAAGCATTGTAATGTTTTGCTTTCTTGAAACCTGACTGAAAACCACGTGTATTCTTCATTTTTTCAGCCTGCAGAGTTCATACACACTTTAGGAGATGCTCACATATATCTGAATCATGTGGAATCTCTTAAAGTTCAAGTAAGTACTTACTCTGTATTCTTGTATTGTTTTATCTTCCACAATGCTTGTTCAATGCAGAATTATCTTGGTATTATAAATATCCGTTTGCAAATATTAACTTGTGTGGCTTTTCTTCTGATTTCTCCCCTAATAATTGTAATACACTAATAAATGTAGTATTCAACTCAGGTTGCAAACAGAAATACAATACAAACATGATTGAAATGCACATTAGTGTACTACTTTAGAACCAAGTTGGAGATCCGGAATCGGTACTCCTACTTTTGGCTAAATCATGCCAAAACCTTAGAAAATCATTCTGCCTAATCCAGATAAACAAAAAATAAAATGTCTTTGTAGTATAGCAGAAGATGATAACTTACCGGTTCACAGAGTTAATCAATATTACTATTTGGCTGTGTTTTCTTCAGTAAGTAATTTGTTGCAATAGGAGAAAATCAGAATTCTATTTGATTTGACTTAGCTTGGGTTGACTGTCCTCACTATTCATATGGTTCAAAACCATTCAGAGAACTAGTTAATGGTTTGGACCCAAATGGTCTTGTGAGAAACTGCAGCACATTTGATGCACATCTGGGTCAGAGTTTCCAATATAGTTTCCTCTGGAAGGAATATGATCTGTAACCACCAGAATCGCTTCACCCACTGGAATTGCTTGCAGTGCATTTGGATGATCAAGGAATTCACTTGAAAATTATGCTACTGTCCCTATGAAAATACTAAAGTAGATTCCACCTAACAATATTAAAATTTTCTTCCCTTTTTTTTGTTAGTATAAGTCTTCTTGATGGGGAGGGAAAGTCTACATAGTGTAGTCTGAATTGACATTGAGAACACAAAATCTCTCAAGTATTAAGCTTTATACAGTAAGCTTCCTTTTATTTCAGCTTCAGAGGGAGCCAAGACCTTTCCCCAAACTCAGAATTCTTCGTAAGGTTGAAGACATCAGTGACTTTAAGGCAGAAGACTTTCAGATTGAAGGTTATAATCCTCATCCACCTATTAAAATGGAAATGGCTGTTTAATGCTATAAACCAGCATTAAATATTTGTGTGGAAATGTACCTAAGATACTTAGTTTCTCTAAAATGATGGGGCTTTTATATACTTCAAAAGATACCTGCTTTATTATTAAAAAGAAATAGATAGTAGCAGACCAGAACTGCCTTCAGTACTAACCTGTAGTTGTACAGAACAGATGATTATGCCTGAGGTACTGTGCAGACATTAACTCATCTCTAAGTTGTCAGTGAGCTAGTTTTCTACATGCTTCAGTAGCCACTTCTATTACCATCCAGTTACTGTGAACACTTGCTTATGTGCTTGATATAAAGAGGATTCCTTCAGGGTTGGAGAATTCGTTAAATATGTTCTAAAGTGTGTATGTCTAATAAAGCTTTTTTAAAAAAAACCTCTGGAACATATGATGCGTATTTAATTTTGCTGTGTTTGTTTATGTTTAGTAGTAAAAAAGAGCTGAAAAGCAAAGGATCTTGGAGGGTGAGATCTAGCAAGGAAAAACACTTGAACTTCCCATGGTCTTTCTGGATGAACCATCAGGAAGACAAAAGATCTTAACAGAACCTTGCCTGAAATGCAGTGTCTGTGTAACATCTCTGTAGCAGCAATTTTTTTTATTCCTCAAGCCTACATGAATGATTATTTTGATATAAATCAAACAGAGCTGTAGTTAAACAGAAGTAACCAGATAGCATTAGTAATCAGCTGTCTGTCATCATTTAAAACCAGATCCCACAAAAATGTGGACTAATTTTGCAACCTGAAGCATTAAAAGTTAGAGGTTATAGTATTTGTAGGAATGGAGTTTATTAATTTAATCTTAGGGGAATTCAGCTTTTATCTCTCCTTATCCTTGCAACTTTTGCATTAACTTCAGTTCTTATAAAATTCCTCATCAGGAATTTAATTGTGAATAGATCTATGATTATAATTCAGACATAGAATATTCAATACATATTTGAACACGTGGAGAAATGCATAGTAATTTTTTTATTAAATTTTAAAGTCAGTAAACTTGTAAATATTGGAAAAGTGTATGATTTCAGATAATTCTAAGAATTTGATAATCAGTGTGCTTTAATTACATTCATTCAGTTATGTCATGTGCTCCTCCTAATAAATTCTATCTCAGCTCTACTAGTCTTATATTTTAAAGTCATCTAGTTCAGATAGTCCAGGTGTCTTCTACATTAATGATACATCCCAGCTGTAGGTTGTCAGCCACTTCTTACCATGTGCATACTTTTGTAAGTTAAAGGTTCTTGAGTGTTTTTACAGTCCTCTAAAGTACAAAAAACCCAGTTTAAGTTGCAAATTCACTTAACAGTTCTGCCTACACTTAGCAAGTTAAGTTTCTTTTGCTGGAAACCACTTTATGTAACACTGCAGATAAGGTGGAATCTGCAGGACATTTTAGCAAGTGAGGATGTGAAATAAAATGTTGGCCTCAGGGCTTGACTACTGGGAATTTGCAGTCTCAGTGAAGTTATCCAGGACAGGAATACCTAGCCAAGAGAAGAATTCAGAATGGGAATAATTTATTTCCTTTCATAAATTACAGAGGAGTTAGGTGTATGGACATACATAGCATGCCCTAACAGACCAATATATATTGCTCTGGAAGACCTACTACTTTTTAGTATAAGAATTAACTACAAATTCAGTGTTTTCCTTTGTCAGCACAATTTACTGCCAATAGCAGTTATTGAAGTGAAGCTTGTACCTTGAAGACCAAGAAGGTTTACAGTGCTCAAAAGATGAGAAAGATGTAAAAAGCAGCCTTCACACAGCACACTTTAATGTGAATAAAAGTGATAATACATTTTAAAATTTATAGGTATGAGACTTCTATGTGATTTCATGCAAAAAAAATGAATATTCAAAGAATTTGAATATATAGGCTTAAACAGGAGGTACTTGAGGAATTTTGATTTGCAGAATGTGAACACTGTTCACTGCTGCGAAGATGACTAGTATGACTGCAGGCCATATTCAGAGCAGTATTTTAGACAAAACATGGGACATTGCTAGATCATCTTGGGAAGCTGTGAAAGGGACCTGTAGGCCTACTGAGAGAAGGAGTTGTTCTTGGACTTATTTCCTGACGAATAAGCTGTCCCAGAAGCTCCCAGTTCCTCACTCTCCCCTGCTGATGACTTAGGGCTCTACAGGTGGAATTAGAAGTCAGTTCCTTACCAGCTCTACATATCTGTAGTATTTCTGAGTCTTTGCCATTTGCCCCGTTGACTGCTACCCTCATTCTGCCTCACCATTTGGACTTGAAGAGTTTCCCCTCTTCTGTAATTTCTCCTCCAGATGCATCTTTGTATCATTTCTCCGCTTTCCAAGGGCAATTCAATAACTTGGAGGTAGCAATGAAATTTCTTACCACTTTGGTCAAATACCAACTTCTACTTTCTACTGCCTTAGACAAGCTTTCTTTACCCATATTATTTCTGACATGTTTTGATATGTTGCAAAATTGGCTTACTGCGATACCACAAAGAATATTAGTTATCTGATTATGACAGATGAAAGGTCAGAAAAGAAAGAACAGCTTCTGAATTTTGAGACAAACATCTGTCTGATCAACCATCAAAATCAACAGTCTGTTAATGAGCCTGGCTTGGTGAGTTTGCCACCATAGTGACTGGTGTCTGAATATGGAATGCAGCCCAAGTTTCAAGTGCCTTTATCAAAACCACAAATGGTTCACTTTCACCTGCTTGAAGTCTAACCTGCACCTCTGCCTTCCCTTTGTAGACCACAGAAAGGTGGGCTTGTGGGGTAGCAACACAAATTTATGCTGTGACCATCATGTAGCAATATATTTTTTTAAGAAAACAAAGGACAATCACTGTAACCAGTTGCTACTGCATTTTTTTTGTATAACTAACCTGTTTTCAAGCCTTTTAAATACTTAGGTGTGTCCATACTAGACATGACAGTGCCATACCAAGACATCCAAAGCCCTTTGGTCAGCCCCACAGCATGACATGAAACAAAGAATTTTACAGCAGTGCATGCAAGCTTATGCTCATAAATCACAGGCATGATAGCTGAAGAAACTAATCAGAGTGGCTTGAAGGGTGGGGAGAGGAAGATTTTCTCATTGCTGCTGCATTTTGAAGAGCCTTACTTTGGAACCGTTTGGCCATCAGCAGCACAGACAAGTTTTCATTCACTCTTCCCAGACTGCAGCTGTCAGTTTGGAGATAACTCAAGGCCTTGGCTTGTAGAAGCTGTTTAAATATCACTCTGTTGTGGCAGTGTAAAGGAAAAAAATGAAAAGTTAAGACCTGAAGTCTCCCAAATTAACATATTCCAAGAGCTGCTGGCAACTCATATAAAAACATTTGTACGATGTCCCTCCTGTGTGTGTCTCTGGAAATCCAAATTATTTTAATTACTCCATTTAAATGACAGATCACATAAGAATTTGGTTGAAGTGAACTTTAGGGATGTTGCCAGTATTAAAAATCAGCTTATACTTGTAATGTTAGGAGCACTACACCTGACACAATGAAGTGAGGTACAGTGAAAAAAAAATCAATGTGTGCCAAAGGGCGTAGTCGTCCTGGAATGAGTTTGGAAATTACTACCCCTTAACTGGATGTTGAATCGCAAAAGTGAAAGTGAAGTGAAAGCGCCGAGTCAAAATGGCTGTTGCATTCTAGGCCAGGGACATGGGTTTAACGTCCACAAAGGCACCCTGAGTTTGTAGTGAAACGATTATGTAATGCTCACACAAAGTGATCTGGCAGCTCTGCCAGATAATTGCCTCACAGATTGCCTCAAAATCTTTTTAATGTTTGGGCTCCTTTAGGAGCCAACACACACCCCTTTGGTCACCTAACTGTGTCCACAGACAGGAACTTGGGGTACTCTGGGGATAGGATTCAGCATGCTCAGGACTGCACAGCTTTGGGATGTTCTTGCCTTGGTGAATGAGCAGCTATTCCCGTTTTGAGACAGATAAAGTGAATATAGCAGTGATTCTGCTGTAGGAAATCATTCCTCCTGGAGACTACTCCAGCCAGATGAGAGATGAACTTGTAGAGGAGACACACTTGGATGAGAGTCAGGATTCAATTTCTAGCTGTGCTAGAGATTTCCTGTCTGGAACTTGGCTAAGCTGTTCAGGCAGTTAAGGCCTCATATTAATTTCCCATGTTTCTAGTACAGATAATTGTATTCCATTTATTCAGTGGAGAGTTCTGTATATAAATACATTAAATGCTTATGTGGTTCTTGGATGTTATGGTGAAAAGAAGAGAAAGGTTATACGAACCATCAAGTAAAGCCAGTATTCAGGACCAGCCTTTAATTTGTAAAGCAAGGCTATACTGATGGGTAATTCAAACCCATCCTAATAGACATTCATTATAAAACACCCCCCTCTGCAAATTAGGTGTCCTATCTACTGGTAGACAACAGCTGAGAGCGAGAAGTACAATTAAAAATGTTGATAGCAGGGCTTGGCATGAGAAACCGGCAGAGAAATTATGGTAATGCCATCGCTGTTGTTTCCAATTGCTGCAGAGAACCAAGAATTTGTTAATTTACATTGTTTGGCTCTGTAGATTTGGTGTCACTACTCAGAAAAAGGATGGATGCAAATAAAAAACAATTTACTTTAGGCTGGAGACTGGTATTCTAAAAGGTACCAGGCTGTCTACTGACACCTTGCTATTTATGATATATCCAAGGGTTGATTCTGGTCTTTGGACTCATTAAAAATATTTCATGCAAAATGTATTTAATTATAGCTGGTGGCAGTGACTTAAGTACTAATACCAAGAATGAGTTTCCTTGGGGCAAAGAACAGGTTTCAACCTTTTAAAATAGCTGCGTATGTACCAAATTCCTCCTTAGGACAGGCAGGGCACTAAGTGCACTGACAGACCTCGCCATGACCAGTCTCACCTGGGGCTCACTCCCTCTGTCCACGAGCCTTAGCTTCTACCAGGCTTGAATAGCAGGTTGTATTGGGTCTGGCTGAGCTGGAGTTCATTTCCCCACAGTAGCCCTCACAGTGCTGTGCTTTGCATTGGTAGCTAGAAGGGAGTTGGTAGATAACACACCAGTGTTTTGGCTACTGCTGAACTGGGCAGGCACAGCATCAGCACAGTAAAATTCCTTTCTCAATCGAGGGCAAGATCCTGGGAGGGAACACAAGTAGGGCAGCTGACCCAAAATGACCAAAGGGATATTCTGTACCATATGACATCAGCTCAGATGTAAAAGCTGAGGCAAGGAGCAGGAAGGTGGGCATTAATTGTCTCCAATGGCTGCCTGCTGAGGAACCATCACAGTGCTGAAGCCCTGCTTCTCGGGAGCGGCCGACCATGGCTGCTCATGGGAAGTAGAGAATAAACCATGTTATCTTTCACTTTGCTTTTGCGTGCCAGCTTTCGCCTGGTTTCTGCTTCAATAAACTGCCTTATCCGTACCCACGATTTTTTTCCATCTTACTCTCTCACCTGTCCGGCTGGGAAGGGGAGTGATAGAGTGGATGGGTGGGTACCTGGCATCCAGCCAAGGTCAACCCACCACATGGGTGTACCTGATTCCAGCTCTGCTACAGCTGTGGATGTGTCTGGCCAGGGACCAACACCCCAGCCTGGCTGGACACACACTGGGCCATGTCTGACCATAGTTCCCCTCACTGCCTGGCCTCTACCCATACTCATCCTTATCCCCAGGGAGATGCCCAGTGCTTGGGGCTGGGGCTACCCCACTGTCCCCTGTCGCCCCTGCTCCTGAATGGAGGGATGAGCCTGGCTGGGAGGCCTCTGCCCTGCTGTCCCCATGGGGATCCATGGCAGTTCCTCGCCCCTGGAAGCAGCTGGCCTCTGTGGCATCCTGCCTGCCAAGTATCTCAGGCTGCCTCAAGCCCTAAGCCAGCACTGCAGAGCTAGGCCCATGGCTGCACAAGACCTTGCTCTACAAACCTTGCCTGGCTCTGGGCTCTGATCCTCCACTGTAATTTAATCCTGGCCAGACAGGAAGCACCACCACAGACAATCACTCACTCGCCCGCCAGCAGGACTGGGGAGAGAACTGGAAGAGTAAAAGCCAGAAGCCCCATGGTTTGAGGTAAAGACAGTATGTGGCAAAAGCCACATACTCAAGGAAAACAAAACAAAGAATTAATTCACTGCTTCCCATGGGCAAGCAGGTGTTCAGCCATCTCCAGGAGAGCAGGGCCCCACCACACCTAACAGTTACTTGGGAAGATAAACACCATCACTCCAAATGTCCCCCCCTTCCTCCTTCTTCTGCCCATTTTATATACTGAGCAGGATGTCATATGGTGTGCGATATCCCTTTGGTCAGTTTGGATCACCTGTCCTGGCTGTCTCCTCTCAATCTCCCATGCAACCCCAACCTTCTCACCACAGTGGCAGTACAAGAAGCAGAAAAGGCCTTGGCTCTGTGTAAGCCCTGCTCAGCAATAACAAAAACATCTCTATATTATCAACACTGTGTTCAGCACAAATCCAAAACACAGCTCCATACTAGCCACTGGGAAGAAAATTAACTCTACCTTAGCCAAAACCAGCACACCCTCCTACAGCACTGGCCGCCGCCTAAACCCCTCACGGGGGGACTTCGAGACTCTTCAGAGGCCACCTGAGAATCCCCTCTTTGACCCCCACCCACAAGCTTCTCAGGCCTCTGGGGGTACTCAGGGTCTGCCTGAGCCCCCCACCTGGCTCCAGCAATCCCTACCGTGCCCCTTTCCCATTTCTGTCTCCCTGCCCTGGCTCTGTGACCCCTGAAATGCCCCCTACATCCCACAGCAATTAAATCACTCTTCAGCAAGTCTCATCAGAGCCCAGTTGTCTGTTGGGTGGGAGGACACATCCCTCTGGGGAGCAGCTCCTGCCAGGGCACTGAGGGCAGGATTGGCCCTGCTGGCCCTGTCCAGCCTCACTGGCAGCCTTCCCCCATCACACCTCCCCTCAGACCCATCTCAGCTCAGGACATGGCCCCCAGTCCCTGCCTGAGCTACCCCCAGGTGCGAGCATCTTCTATCATATCGTACCTGCGCCAAGCCATGGACCTCACTATCTGGACCCTGAAGCACAGACTGACTGTCCAGCTTGCCCTGGGTCTGACTTCATCCCCATGGACAGGCTGGCAGTCGCTGGGCTGTGTATGGCCCTAGTCCCTTTCCTCAGAGTGGTCTTCTCACAATGGCCTCCTCTGGTAACCTTCGCAGTTGACTGTGGCTGTTGCTCTCAGACCTGCCCTGGCAGCTGTGCTGTGGGCTCGTGGCTCCCCAGCCCTCCCTGCACCCCTGACAGTGCCCCTGGTGCCACTGAGAGATGGGTGACTTGCAGTTTGCTAATAGCATTGTTCTCTGGGATTTTGATATTTACACTTGAGTTGGGACAGCACAAATAGAGCTAATACAAGAAGAGGAGCCTGAAACCTCTCCACTCTAAAATGTAGTCCTTCATATAGCCACTGCAAAGTCATTTCTACATATGCACTACTGTGCTAAGCAAAACTCTCACTGGAGCACCAAGCCCACAGAGCAAAATGAAAATGGGAGCTGGATAATTATCCTTGGGCTACAGGGGATATCAGCTTCAGCAACCCTGCAGTTCTCCACAGACCACACTGTTGAGCCTACACCAGCCTGCACAGATGTTATCTAAGCTATCTCATGGAGCTTCAGTGTCCTTCACAGAGCAAGCAGCATGGACTTATCCTTTGTACTTTGCTTTTCTGCCTTTCATATGGGCAATCACAATCACAGATGCATTCTTTTGAATTTCTCACTGAGGTAAGAATATGAAATTTCAGCAATTACTTTCATAATAATAATTTAAAAGATCAGATATTTCCAGGTTGTTCACAGAAACTGCCTGTGAGAAGAATGAACCAGGTAGATAAGGTGGAGTGAGGCAACATTGGTAGGAAATAACTGAAGTAGAGATCAAGTGATTTTCAACTCATTTGAGGAATGTAAAGGAGTTCTGGCACCTGCTCCAAAGGCCATGCAGTAGATGCATTAAACAAATAGTAATTAGGAAAAAGCCCAAAGCACTTATACATACACTTACATGTTTTGTCATTGCTGCACCAGTTCCTAGAAGTGCTAAGGCCTACAAGGAAATAAACATTCAAGACTTGCTTCTGGTTTTTTTTTTTTTAATTCCCAGTGGAGCTACTCGGTAGCACAAAAGATGGAATAACAGTTGATGCAGCATACTGTTTTCTACTTATTTTATAGAAAATGTAACATACGTGATAAAACATTTTATTGATTTTTTTCTGCTTTCTCTGCTCTAAAAGCAATGTAAAGAATTATATAACAGGGTGTTCAGTGCAATAAAGCAATTCATACACTGTACATCTGGGGTTATAACAGTGCTGCTATGTATAGTGTGTTTGGAGCACAAATTCTGAACCAAATTTCCAATTTCACCGGAAACCACACATTTAAAAAAGTCCATTTCCTTTTGGCACTAAATGTCAGCTGCCTTCCTCATGTAGGCATTGCAATATATTTAAGTATTGTTTTAAGAAAGAAACTATTTTTTTAAACTTAAGGGAATACAGGTGGAGAATATGTATCAAGATCATATAGCAAATACATTTAATGCTATTCTGAACACTAGTTCAATCTGAACTCTGAATATGTAAAGGAACAATATCAACATTACACTACAGTACTGACTGGAGTCACTGCAGTATTATTGAAATAAAATATTAAATTTTCAAGCTTTGAAATGGTTGCATATCCCATTTGGAAATGCATATCCTCATCTGGAAAAGTTGGCTTCTTAGTCCATGAGGGTTCACACTCAGCTGGTTTAGTGACCCACTCTATTGCTTCCTTTACTTCCCATTTTTGCTTTGCATTCAGCATCTGGGGATAAGGAAAATAAGAATCAAATATAGTGAAGGATTCTACTGACTTTTTTTCTACAAAATTTATATGAAGTGGTAGAAACTCAGGAAATAGAAAGCAAGTGAAAAGTTGGAATTGCCATTCTGTCTGCACTGTGCTTTTGGCCACACTTGTGCAGAGTTGCAATGACTATATCAATATCCAGACTCAGTTTGAACCAATCAGATCAGGACCTGTAGGAAGTACAGTGTAATGGTCTAATAAAGCTATCATGATCCAAGATATGGGGGTAAAAACTGGAGTGATGTATTGAGCACGCGAGTGCTATTTAAGGGTCTTGGGGGCTTACATGCTAATGAGGAGGCAGGGTTATTCCAAACAGAGGTTTCCACAATCTATTAGCATTTCCAGTAACAGGGGTGACATGAGGGGAAAAATGATTTTATATTTCTTGGATACAGTATTTACATTTTGGGAGAAAAGGGTTGATATTTCCAGTAAGCAGGATTACATTGGGGAAGAGTGATCAGCTTTACCAGAAAGAAGGATTTACACAGGGAGGGAGAAAACAATGGGATATCTGATAGCATCATGCAAAGTCTCTCTATAACCTGCTGGGGTTGATCAAGACAATGGATCTTTTCTGGTCTTTTAGATGGTGTTTTTTTTCCCAGCCTCTGTGGCCCAAGGTTTCCTGTTTAATCCTAGCAGTTCCTTTTCTGTTGGTATCCAAATTTCGGACTGCAACAGTACAGCACATCATTCTGTGGGAATGAGTATATCTTGTCAGCATATACTTGAGTAAAGCACCCTAAAACATGGTCATGGCTGCCTGAAATTTTCAGCAGAAAAGCTTCTTGACAAAAAAATGAAGTACCTTAAATAAGATGAGTTTCTGAAGCAGCATTTCTCTCCCACACAAGGGAGAAGTTTTCTTCCTATAAAAAAATAAAACATATGAAAATTACACGATAGTTCCTCTGCAGGTCCTTGCCATTCTGTATTCACAGAGTTCTTGGTTCTGCATTCCATGGCATTTCACACCCCATGAAAGATTCTTGCTGCGCTGCAGTGGGTCAGCGCAGCAGCTGTGGCAGGTCAGTGAACACATGAGGCAAAGAATCCGGCCATAGTAGTCAACAAAGTAATAGTTCCAAATAAAAACATGTGGCTTCCATCTAATTATTCCTTTTCATCCAAATATTTTAGTTTGAATAACATATTTTCCAATTTATTTTTGACCAAATATTGGTGAAAAATACTAATAAGCTCTGGAAGCCTCCTTGGATATGAAAGGCAATTAAAATCTTCTACCAGACAATCGTGGTAGTGGGGTTCCCCTGCACACTCAAATTTTTGGCAGAGAAATACCTGATATAATTCTTACTAATACATCTACTTTGGTCATATCCAATACTGCTCTTTGTTGAATTATATCAACATTTGTTGCCATCATTATTCAGGATTTGAAGAAGGAAGAAAAAATATTTGTCAATAAAAGCTTATATTTCATCTAATGGCTTTAAATAGAAAATAACATAGTATAGTAGCAAAAAGTGATATCCACAGTTATTTCATTTGGGTCAGTCATTTCTCATATAAATCTGCATCTGTAAATATCATCCTGTAGATATGCACCCACCTTTACTTTGAACACATATGCATACTTGGAACAAGATGTGGATCACTTCTGAATGATTAATGCGGCAGTAAACTGGAATCCATAAAGATTCTAGAATTTACAATTTTAACATCACTGCCTTACAGAAAGAACTTTCTTATTACTTCTCCTCTCTTGTGAATAAGCTTCATCCTACTCTGAAAATAAAACAGCAATGGTTTTTCATAAATCAATGGAAACACGTTTATACTTTTATCCTCATTTGTGATCAGCCCTCAGCATTGCCACACTATTACTGTTTTCCTGCAATGCAGCATTATGCAGTAGGAGAAAGGAGGAGTGTCTGGGAGAGATACAGAAGCAAAGTCATCAGTGCCTGTATCATAGACCTGAAAGAGTTAGACTAGGCCTAGTTCAACTGTTCAAAGCACAAAACACAGAAGAATAACAACACTAAATATATTGTGCAACCTCAAGGCCTATGTGTATAACTGCAAGCAAAGTTACGTCAATTAATTACATACCTCTAAATAACTCCACCACACTGCATCTCAGATAATATTAATTTACAAATAATTAGAATAAGCTTTTTATTTCTTCCTCAGAAGTAGCTAGGAAAAAAAAATCAGAAAATGAGATCAGATGTATCCATAACATCTAGCTGAACCAAACCCCTTCACCCAGCCAACTACAACATATGACAAATTTTTCTCATCTAGGTATGAACATCCCCTGAACCGGCAACACTATCTGTAGGTAAACCAAGGTGTATATTTTCCAAAAGAAACATCTCAGCTATATTAACTTAATCTGACACCAATAAGCTGTCACAGAAAGTCAAGCACAAACATTCTCTGGAAATAAGGATGCTGTTTACAAGGGAAGCCAAGGGTCCTCTACAGCTGACAGTTTCAGAGTACCCCTCAAATTGTAGGCAACCAGAAGTTCTAGAATAAACCAGCATTTCTTAAATTTTGAGGTTCATGTCGCCTCTGAAGGAGATACCCTCATTTCTCATCCATGGAGTTACTGCAGGTTAAGACACCGTGTTTCTCGACACAGCTATCTCGCATTGGCCTTTTTGGCCATCAGTGTGCTTGTAGCAAGCGTGGAAAGAATCCTTCTCAAACGTTTGTTTGCGAAGCCTAGCCATGATATCCAAGCACAAATTTTATGTGTTTCTTTAACTCTCTTAATGATTTTGGTTAATTCATATCACTCTCCTGAGAATCCCTATGTGGATAAGCTCCTTGCTTAAGCTAACACAGCTGCACCCATGCAAACTCACTGTTACACACAATATACCAATAAAGAGACTTCCTTTTCACCTTACTTCCTTGGGTATATCCTCAATCATAAACCAGACTGTAACAGTCTGCCTTACTGGAAAAACTACTGGAACGGTATTGAGCCCACTTTTTTACTTCCCCAAATGGATCTGCTATGTTACATTTTCAGTCAGCCCAGCTAAACTTCTAAGTGTTTAGGACAAGCAGTGAGAATTCATCATCATCTGTTAGCATTCCCCACTCCACATACCATTTAAAATCTTACCATTACAGGATTGAACATTCAAACCGGTTTTAACTGCTGGTCTGAATAGCCCAGCCAGGAACAGGACCTTGTGTAAGACAGATATCCATACTTCACTATTTGCTGTTCTGAAGCAAATGAGTACGGTTACAAGTCAGGCTGTGTTTTAGTCAACAGCATATTATTTTGTTAAATAGAGCACCAAATAATGTTCTTTGGGAAAACTGAAGGATAGGAAGTGTTTTGACTTCTTTTTTTTCCCTCGAAAGCCATCAATTTAGTCAAATAGATCAACTTTGCCAAATAAGCCCTTCCCTCTTCTTGCTAGCTATTTCATTGCAAGAAAACTCCAAACCAGATAAATCCTTGGAAGAAGCAGAGAACAGCACGAACTCCTTACTAATCCAGTGTTAAGAGTTACATGGCAAAAAATCACCAGTGTAGCAAAACTGAATGTTTGACGTTGCACTCCTGGGACACACAAGAAGATGCTAGCAAACACGCCTCATCTCCCACAGTCCTCTTCCCTGGGAGATGCAAAGTAATGCTTTTCATCAGGTACAGACGTATTTAAGCTCACTCATTTCTTTTTTCCCACGCAGGCCATTTTGAACTATTTCTGTAAGGGAAGAAGAATAAATATCAAGTCATACTGAACCATATCAAATTACTTCTCCCCACACTCCAGATTTCATCTCTACAGTTGTCCCTCCAGCCTGTCTTAGTCTCAAAGGCTGGTGATGTGTTCCTTAGTGAGTTACTCCCATCAAAACTGATGACACAGCTCAAGGATTAGGAAAATGGAGGGTACCAAATTCCGGCTTTAAAGGAAAGGTGACTTATCATAAGCTTCTTCTTCTGTTAGCAAAACAGTAATATATCTGAAATTCATGCAGAATTGCAATTGCTTGGCATCCTGCTTCAAGGATGACATACAAAATAAAAAACCCCATAGCATAATAAACCAGCATGATGAAAAAAAAAGTTAAGTAATGCTAGTCAGTTGAGGAATGGCTGTCAATCTTTTCCCTGTTTTTCTGAAGCAAGCAGAGAGTTGAGACAGCAGATATTCTAAATCTTCACAGCCTCCTCCCTCATGAGCTTGTGTTGCACTGCCAAATGTGTTTGCCTAATTTCATGGCTGTGAGTAGTTGATAATAAACACTTTTCAGCTTTCTTTTAAACTCTATCCAAGCAGGAGTAAAAGATTAAACAGGAAAGCCAAGTCACACTTTTCAGCTGTCAAGTTAGAACAGAGAAGCACCCCTGATCTCATGCCTCCTGCTCTCAGGAAAGGAAAAGCTAAGTTATTTTAGAACAGGCTCTTTTAGATCTTAATACTGAACAGAATTCCCCCCAAATGACTGATCACTTCAGCAAACATATCAACACAAGAAGCCCAAGCATTTGCTAGCAGCCAATAGTAACACAGACAATTCAATTATTGAGTTTTTAGTAAGGCATTATTTTTGCAAAAAAATCCCCAAACAATTAAAAAAACTAAAACAAATTCCCAGTTATCCAGAGTTAAGGAAAAGCAGCTTCTTGGCCAAATCATAAACAAAGACCTACGGATTAAAGCACAGTCTTTAAGTATACAGCTTCCTATAGCTGTAGACATCAGTTCCCACTGCCAGCTATGGTGCTAGAGACAGACAAGACAAGCTGTACAGTTTCACCAGAAGAGGGACTAGTTTGCACCTCTGCATGAGGGCAGACACGTGAAAAGGGTGTGTTGGGAGGGAAGGACATCTCTGACCAGAAAGCAACACTCACCGCCAGGGAAACAGTTTCTATCTAAAATGTCTGGACTTGGACTCCACCATACCAAGAGTTTTAAATCACAGAGCAAAAGGCCAGTTTCTGCTGTCACCACTTAAAAGGTTAACTGGCTTCAGGTGTGGAAAGATAATAATTGTGGGTTTGTAGGATTCTGTAATACACAAGGACATAAAAGCTTTGTCCTCTAAATTTCTCTACTTTATTACAGATTACCACAAATATCACAAAAATTGCCATTAGGAAACATGTCTATGATTAATAAAATGAATATGAATGAATATATATGGAGCTATTACAAATTACTATCAGCGATCAATGGTATCAAGCAGTAGTATGGTATCAAGCAGTAGTATGGTATCAATCAATAATAGCATCGGTCAGTACTATAGTACAACCAATGACAGCAGCAACCAAGTATCTACATACTATTTCAGATTGCTACAGCTTATCATGAATGAAGCAAACTTATCAATGATATAACAGCAGATATATTTATGAGTACTTATATGAATATTAATGCTATTGATATTGAGGTGAATTAGGCAGACGTCAGAAGGAGCCAAAGGATCCAAAAAGGGGGGAACAACTTGATGCCAGAGCAGAATGAACCCACCCCAAAAGAGGTGAGGATGGGCCAAGCCTATAAGACAGCTGACAGAGTCCCATTTCCAAAATGATCCACATCACAGAATCCTTTTATAGCCAGGTGTCCCTGGGGAGAGTTCAAGAGCTTTTAGAAAGTTTGTGTGGGATTCAGCCAAGAAGTTCTCAGACAGCAGCTCATTTTTGGATAAACATTAGGTCCTTTTTATATCACAGACTCATAAGAAGGAGTAGGACATGGGGCAGCCAATAGATCCTGTTTACATTTAATTACATTTAAATAAACATTAATCTACATTTAATAAATTTACATTTTTCACCTGTACCAGCCAATTGGGGCTGGTGTTTTCTGTTCCTTCAGAGCAAGTTTATTTTTTCAGACTGTTTTCCACCTTCAGAGGACAAACTGACATTACAATCTCCTTGTTTGGTGTTTATCGGTGGTATCTGTGGACGTTTCTGGTTTCTAGGTACCTCGGCTGCACTTCAAAGAGACCAGCTGCACTTCTCAGGGATGTTTTTCAATAGTTCACAGGGCTAGTCCCCAGGCTCACATTTCCAGGCTGGCAGCCCTTTCTCTGTCAGTTTTTTTGAGTAGACAATATCTTTTGTTCAGTAATTTTCTTTCCTAGCCAGGCTGTCTTTATGGCTCCTCACATCACTGCCTAAATAGGCTATTTTTAATGAACAGTAACATACTAAGTATACAAGGTTTGGCTCCCAGATCAACAGCATATTCAGTAGGGAAGTGGCTAAAAGGCTAAAATCTGAGATTAAAATATCCATGTAAGAAAGATGAAATCAAGAAGATGATGTGGAGAAACATCTGATAAGCAGGACTAGGCAAAAATATTTTCTTTCAGAAATGCCAGAGTTCCACAAAATTACTCTGAAATGTTCTGACCAATTCCACCACTAAGCACTGTGCAGTGGCTACAATTTTCCACCTTGCAGTAATTAAGCATGTGCAGAGTCTCCAAGAACTTGGCGATGCCTGTACTTTCTTTGATATTTTAAAGCCAAACATATGTATTAATTACTGCAAAATCAAGACACATGTGCAAATGAAGATAATCAGGAGCAGAGAATCTGAGTTAATGAACATTCTTATGCTGAGATCCCACTTAACCCACAGAGCCTTCAGGACAGAAGCTATAGTCAAGTGCACAGTGCTGTTTCATGATCCAGTCTGTTGAGCAAAAAAATGTAGATTCCCCCAGTGTCATCCTCAGTGTTTGATACTCAGCGATGTCTCAGTTTCTGTTAAATGATATTTTGTTTGCCACAGTTTAAAAAACAGCACTGTTGATAACTCGACAAGGGGAAAAGTCACTGATACTGGAAAAAAAGGAGCAATTCATATTGGTTAAAAACTACAAAAGAAGAAGATGTTGAAATGTATGACTTGCATCAAATACTCACCCAGAGCTCTCAGAAAATGAACAACTTACATTTGTTACTATCCTTTTCACAACAGTGCCCCCAGTGTGTCTTACCCAGCAGAGTTACCTGGGGCAGGTAAGCTCTCTGTAGAAGCCTCCAAAGTTGTTGACAATTTCTTCTGTGTGTCTATTGACCACATGAATAAAAAGCCTTGAGAGCACATACAACTGCCATATCGCCAAATTTACTGCCTCATTACATGTAAATGCCTGTAACAGAAGGACTGCAGGCTCTTTCCTCAGCTGCTACTTCAAGAAGTAACCATTTCCAACAGCCTGTGAATTTGAATTTACATGGAACCATTCACTTTGCACCCAGATCTGGGTTTCCACTGTCAGTTTAGTTGCGTGGCCATGTTTCCAGATGCTGATTCCTTCCTCAAAAAACTTAATAATCGCAAGGGGCTTTCAAGATGAAAATTGCTTTGTATCACCTCCCACTCCACAGAGGAAGAAAACAGCCACCCTAGTCTAAAACGCTGCTAAAGAAACAGAGGCCATCAAATCCCACTGTCCTCTGAGGAAAACAGCATTTCTCTAAATAAGAGAGCCTTTATATACCATCCCTTTCAAGCAACTGCTGCATCTCCCCAAGTTGTTTTGGTACTTGCAGTCACGTTCAACTTCTCATTTCCTCATAAGGCATTCTGTTTCTGGCAGTGAGATAAAGGCAGTTGTGCTCCAGCTGTTTCAAGTCCCCAAGACCCAGGGCTGAAGGTGAATTCTGTTTCTTTTCCAGTTCCACTCAATGTCAACATATATTCCCAGCAAAGGTTTTTGTTAGGATAAACCACATGCAAATCCTGTTTAGCAAACTCAAGAGCATCAGAAAAAGGACAGACACAGCATAAGACTTGTGTTAACCATCATTTTCTTCAGCAGCGTGGAATAAAGAACGTCTTGACAGTGATGAGATGGTGATTCCAATTCTACAAGATCATCCATGCTCAGGGTATTTGCTTGAAATACGAGAAACCAGTGTCTGAAACTCAGTTTTGTAAGAACTCTTTTGCATGATTCTAGCTAAGACACTTCACTTGCCTGTGTCTCAGTTCCTCTACTGTTCCCACCTGCACTGTAAGAGGAACATCCCATCTCACTTTCCTTAGGTGTGATGAATCATGTACTACAGCTGAGGTCATTTATGTATCTAGGCAGGTTGTACTAAGCATGTTTCACTCATGACGACAGAAAGGGTGTTCAGCATCTTGTAACTAATAACCAGGTGATGCACAGGCTCCAAACTTAGGCTGACTAAAGATAATGGTTTATTCTTAAAGAAGCTTAAAATAACCGAGTATGTGCTTGTTAGATTGCTAAGTGATTAAAAAAAAAAGTAGATGTTTCTGTGAGAAACAATTGTGAAGGTAGATTGAAGGAGGAAAAGGCATGATATCATTAAGTCACAGGTTTTGTGGGTGTTCTAAGCTGAGTGCTTAGAGGGTTTTGACATATTCACAGTGTCAGTGAAACACTAGACTTGAATAGCAAAGAAGGAATTGCTCATTCTATGGTCTAGGGCAATGACTGTCTGAAACAGCACTAGCAGCCCTTATAAAGCACTGCTGCAAAACAGTGGTGTATGGAAGTTACATCTGGTACAAGAAGGGAGCAACAAGAACAGAGGGTGACCCCTTGCATGTGCTTGGCAGTACTTGTAGAACAGCATCCCAGGACACAGCGCTTACCTTGGCGGGTCTGCGGCAGTGTAATGTAGTAGGCTTTACCCATAGAGGCTTTACCCTCTTAGCCTGCTTGATTGCAGTGCATGTCTCACAATTGTGGATAACCTGGGAGATAATGTCCACAGTTATATCCATCCCTCCCTCATCTGTAGGTGGCATCTCTGCTCTGATGACCTGAGGCACTGTGGGCTCATTGAGGTAGGAACAGCTCTCCTTCATGCTGCCAGTCTAGATCTACCTATGACAGCTTGATTTGGGCAGCTCGGTCTGCCTGTTCGTTGTTATGATGTTCTTGTTAGCTCAACTCTTAGGCACGTGTGCGTCTACACGGCAGACTCTCACAATCAGCTTCTTTACCTGGGTGGCGATGTCTTGCCACATTTTGGAAGCCCAGATGGGTTTTCCTTTGTTGCCACTTTGCCTTCTTCCACCTGCCTAGCCATCCCCACAGAGCATTGGCTACCATCCACGAGTCAGTGCAGAGGTAGAACCTTGGCCTCCTGCCCCCCCATGGTGTCTGAGACAGGGCAGCCCAGTGACCTGGGAAGGCAGATCCCACTGACAGTCACTGCCATCCTCAGAGGCCAAGATCAAGCACTTACCCACATGTGGGCTATCTGAAAGGTGGTTACCTGCATCCCAGGGACACTTGGGCAAGTCTCAGGTTAGAGCTCCATTCTCCATGCTGTCTGCACATAATGACTGGTACCCAGGCTTTGTGGCAACCAAATTGCTGTGCAGGGCCCACAGGTTTTACCCAAGTTTTTATCTTTTTTTTTTTTTTTTTTTTTTAATAGCTCAGATGTCCATTGTGGGGAATAATGGGAAATTACTGCAGCTTTTCTTAGGAAAACAATTCTCCAGGCTCAAGACCAGGAGTTGAGGTTGGTAGGTGATGCTAAAAGCTGTCCATCTGAAAGGAAATTTTCAGTAGACCAAATGCTAGATTCTGTCTGCAGCTTGCTCACAGTCTTCAACTTGACCCTGGATTAGTCAAAACACCTCTCCTTGCCCTAATTTGCCATCCAGAGATAATGAAACTGATCTCATTTGTGAAGTGTTTGAGAGTGTGTGAGAAATGCTATGTATTAGGCAATAAGGATTTTTGGGTAAGATGGCAAATGCTTTGGAAGCCCCCCAGGAGAAATGTCTCCTATCCCTAGATTTCGGCCTATTGCTTGATGTAACATTGTCTGTTTTGGAACAAACAACAAATGAAGGCCGTGCTATTTGTCAATAGATCAAGAGCATTTCCACAAGGTAGGCTGGCCTGTCATAGTGGATGTGTATCCCATTATCTTCCTGAATGCCCTTTGTTATCCCCAAGTTGCAGAGAGGGTCATTCCTTCTTACCTTAATGATCAGTTGAATTCAGGGGGTGTATCTACTGCTAAGTATATGCACACTTGTTCTTCAAAACACTTACCAGCAGTCTGAAAAGGCTGGGGTCATTCTAATGACAGTGGCGCCATTAGATTATATTTAGCCTACTAGTAATCTGTTTATTGTAACCTTAAAGTCACTGAAGCAAGTGACTGAACATCAGTTTCATACAGAAAAAAAATCTTCCCTTGCAAATGGCAGTTCTTTGATAAAGATGTCAAGAAAATGAAAGGGATGGATTTTAATGTGGCCACTTTAACAAGTAACACTAAATTAAAATGTAAATAAGGAAATTATTTCTCTTGTACTTCCAGTCTTTTAGCACAAAGGAATTAATATACATTTACAGCAGCCATAAGCAACTTTGAAAGACAGCCCTTCCAGAAGTGAAGAGGGTAATGTAGAAAGAAATCAAAACTCCAGTGAAAGTCATACAGATTTGACCTGGCTCTAACAAAGCTGCTTAATTTACCAGGCACTGTCCATCAAAAAAACCAACAAACCTAAAGATGGTACATAGGGCTGCTAAATGCTTCTACTCTTGAATTCTGTGAATTCTCATATATGTTCATGCTGTTACTGCACAGCCACATGATGGAGAAATAAAAGCTGATCAGTTGTGGTGAAGAGTGAGTACCTAGGCTAGAACTGAGAGGAGACGAAGGTGGGTAGCAGGATGTAAGGAACATAAGTCATGTAGTCACCAACTTCCACTCCTAGAAATGTGAGCCAACACTCTTGCCTTTTGAGAACTTTCCAGAAGGACAGAATCACTGACTTGGCCTCCTTAGCAGAACTGAACAGGGGCTGCAATCTAGCATGGTCATTCCCTGTTCCACAGCACACCTTGAGCATCTCCCTGAGTGGCATATTCTACACTTGCTGGAGAAGCAGAGCCATCCTAACTGTTTTCATGATGAAGCAGTCAAATGATTAGGTGTTCTCTTTGTGTGTGACACTTTTATCATAGGAGTCATGCTGAAATGAGATTTATCATATTTTGTTTTTGAAAGAGCAGAAGTGCTTTCTTACCCTTTGTTACTGTAGCAAATACAACCCTGGCGCTTCCAAACACTGAAGCTGAGAGAAGGATCAACAGCCATTTAGCCCCTGGAAGGCTGCCCCAAACGTGCATAAGTGTGTGTGGGGGTATTGAATGAATGGTGAATGCAGCAGCAGGCACCCGTGGAGATCCAGGAAAAAAAGTGAATTGTTTTAACACGATGGATTTTCAGGGCCAAAGGTAAGATGCACAGATCTATCCATTTCCCAGTACGTACTTATCAGCAGCCTCAGCTAGAGACTCAATAAGCCAGCACCAGGGCAAAGGAGAGGGTGAAGTGCTCCTACTGCGAGTAGCTTTTTGATTAAAGAAAGGAATGCTTTCACAGCAGTCAGCTTTCCAGTTGGTACATCACTAATTCATCAAGACTGCTTGTATTCAGGTTTCTCTTTTAAATTTCCAGTCTGTTTCTCAGATCCTGCTGAGTTTAAGTAGGTATCTGTCCTCTCTTCTTTAAGACCAAAACAAAAACTACAGGATGGCCAACACCTGCTTCTACTCACCTACAGTAAATCACATACTACAAGAAGATGGACCATGTTCTGCAAAAGTACACAGTGTTATAAACACTTTCATCTCCCAATAACAGTGGTTATTACAATTTGACAAAAACTCTGCCTTAAAAGAGAATATTAAAAAATTGAATCAATGTGCTACCTACAAAAAGCACTTTTGCATGCAGAACCAAGCAAAATAAGCTGAAAGAATAGGACCAGTAAAGAACATAGGGCCCATGGGTAACATCTGAGCTTGTTAAGTTCCTAGGCACATCATACCCACATAGAGAGGAGGGAAACCTAACACAAAAATGCTAAGCTACTTCCCAGTGTCTGAAATGCTGCCAACTTGGGATCCAGCAACCAGTATTTCTCAGGTCAGGCTCTCAGTATCCTTTTTTTAAAATTATTATTATTTCCTAAGAGCTGATCAAGATTCACTCTAAGAAATGAGAGCAAAACAATGCTTGGGACGCCTCAGCTAATATGAAGGGGCTCTGTTAGAAACCACTCAGGGTGAGCTGCCCAGAACCACCAGAGTAGAAGCAGCACTTGGCATTAGCCTTGCTCCATTTCCACTGTGCCCAAGGGAACAGATGCTCCTCAGTTCTGCTGCATTTCTACCTTCTTTTCAAAATATGACAGAGAGGAGAACATATGATATTGCTATGCCACACCCCTCAGCCTGCTTCCCTCTGCCCAGTGATGAAGTGCAGCATCTCAGCTGCTTGCCTCCATCCTTCTGTCTCACTCTCCCCCTTTTTCTCCCCTACGCTAAGGGGAAGGCAGGGAAGCTGTTGATGTTTCTCCAGCTAACACTCTGTCAGTAGGAAAAACTGCAGAGAGAAAATAATCTGGTCCTTGAGCAAATGCTAAAGCCTACAGCTGTGGGTGAAGTTCTGCAGCAGGTTCTGCTCCCAGCTCTCAACAATCTCCTAACAGTCTCTCACGGCTGACAACTAGTTAGCCAGGACTCTTGATCAGAACCCAGGTTTTACACTCAAGGCTGTTATATCAAAAATAGATACAACCATCCTATTCCCATATACAGACTCTTCCCACCCTGTTTTGGAAGGGAGTCTGCCAGAGATGCGCATTGGGGTGGGGTGGGCTCCGAGCCCCACAATGACTGCCAGCCTCCTGTAGTGCCTGGAAGGTCAACGGCTAGTTTGTTTCTGCACTGTGATCAGACTGAAGTAGGAGCAAGATGTGGGGCTATGAAGACACCTCCACTTCTTGGCATTTGAACACAGTCCACATATCTACTGCCCAAGACAACAGCTATTGGATGTATCACAATTTGGACTTCAGCAGTTATCCACCCAGACCTGCTTATGGTGCCCAAATCCATTATTCAAACCTAGTCCTAAATTCCTTAGCCAGGTGTGAGAATTTGAGTCTCCTATTTGCAATGTACTGCTTAGTTTATGTGAGTGCTGATGTGTTTTCAACTGAACGTGACTGTGTAGCTCTAAGCGAAGTCTTGCATGTTTGGGGTAAGCTGGCACAAACACAAACATCCACAGCATCTTCAGGGAAAACTTAAAAACTGAGAAGTTTATTGGATTGAATAGATGAAAATAAATAACCAAAGTGGGGGCTCATTAAGTTCAGTTGTTTATATTCATTTATACTCATTCCAGCTGTGGATAAAGTGTCTTAGAATAAACAGTACTGTAGATGACTACGCGGGTAAGATAGCATTCCGCCTTGTGTCTGCCCATCAGCAAACTCTAGGAGACTTTCTTTAAGCAAAAAAAACCCAACCAACCAAAAAATCCAAAACAAACACCAGCCAAAAAACCCCCAAACAACAAAATCCCCACACCAAGAAAAAACCCTCCAAACCTTTCCAAGGCTACTTTACCTTCCATAAGGTTCTTTTCATAACGCTTTACGCTCCAGTAGGAATGTACTTTATAGGATCCTACATGTGTTTATGTTTGGCAGCTTACTCAAAAATAGAATGAAAATATTCTTAAAATACTACAGCTTGAAACAATGCATGACAGAAACAGTCTGTGGGCCTAGCATGCAGAATGGGAATCACAAGGTTCTGATGGACAATAGGGAAGACTAAAGATTACCAGATACTACATGATTGTTCTCATTAAAAATAGTAAAACATTAAATTACATTACAGGAAATACTAAAAATACAGTAAACTTTGCAGTTTGTAGGTTCTGTAAGAAGAATGATTTTAGTGCTGTATTAGTTATTATTGAAACTCACACAGTACCAGCTCCTTAAACTACAGCGGCACTGTATGTACATGCCAGGATCTGCAGTTTGAATAGTACTGGTCATGGAGACAGGTAACATTCAATGAGGTTGAGATAAAGCGTGAGCTATCACAAGAATAAATGTATAACATTCTCTGAAAAATTGCACAGAAGTAAACAGCGGCTGCTAATACCAGATAAAGCAAGAGAGAGGATATGTGTTTGCCTTACAGCACGGCAGCGACCACCAGCTGAGAGTCTACGTTGAACTTGCTCTGTCTGTCCCAAGTCTGTCTGTCTGTCCATCACAGGGGTTAGTTTTAAGCCCAGACAGAATTGTTCTACCCAATTCCTGCCAAGGACCTCTGAAACAGGGTAGAAAATGTCTCTCTTTTAACATCAAAAATGCACTGTGAACTCAGAATCTTGTATGAAAGTACATTAAAACAATTTACAGAGGATAAAAAAGACCTCATGAAGGTTTTACTCCCCTCCTTTTCCCCTCAATATGAAGGGTACCCTGCTGTTGACCCCCTCCCACCTTCTCCCCTCCCCACCTTAAATAAGCAGATGCAATCAAGGAGAAGTTTATTTTGAACCAATTCTGCAAAACAGTTCAACAATGCCATACTTTATAAAAATACTTAGTTACATAATTAAACTTATTACTATTTATATAAAAAGTGTGAATGTGAATTTTAAACTCTGTTAGGGTAAGAACCACATCAAGGTCTTCAGGTGAAACAAATAAATTTTCATAAACATACAAACTCTTTTGGAGAAGTTTTATAATACACAACCATTTACAATGAACACGTTCATTAAGTTAGTGTTTTATTCCTTTACTATACAAGTGTTATTACAATGAACTGTTCCATTCAGTAATCAAAAATCCATACAATGCCAGTGTCATTTTTGGCATTTCTTGTTATGACTGTAGTAATACATAAACTCATGATTGTGTTATTAATTTTAAAATATTTAGAAAAATTAAAATTTCATCATATTTTTGGGGTTTTTTGATTTTTTTGTGTGTGTGTGTGTTTTTTTTTTATTTTTGTTTTTCTTACATAAAGCCCTTTTAAAATTTGATAACCACAGATGTACAGTTGATGAGCAATGATGAGGGAAAATGAAAAATGATGGCACTGTTCTTACACAGATCTGTTTGGTAGCTGGATTCAATGTAGTGTAAACCCATGAAGAATGCTTAGTACCAGAACTGTATTACCAGCTTTTCTGAAATTCATTTGTTGGATAGCTTTACAATGATAATGTGAATTCCAACCTGGTAGCTAAGTAAGAGTTTAGCATTTCAAAATTAAGCTTGATCAGAAATTCAAGAACCTCATGCAACTTGCTGAGTAAAAGACATGACGTTATTGCTTGATATGTCAGTAGCCAAGGAAAGTAAATCTAGATGTAGTGTCAGCTGGGCTGAATGCCAGCAAATTTCATTATTTGGATAGTATTAAATATATTTTATACCTTTAGTTTTTAAACTTTCACATTTTCTTTTGCTTATTTTTAGTTAAATAATTCTGTAGGAAGGGCAGAAGTAGGAAGAGCAACTGTGTGTGTGTCTTAATAGTCAAGAAAAGCAAAAGTGCAATCAAATCCCTGAACTAGTGACAGATAACATTTGTGGCACCCACCCTTGTTAACACAAAAAAGCCACATACAACAGTACCAAACTTGTCTCTCAAAAAGGACCAAAGAGTGGTCATTTACCAGCTTCAGTCTTGCTTTCCTGGTGAGCTTTGTTCAGGTAGTCTTCCCATACAAAAGCTTGCTGTTGGATTGGAGCTTAGAAGATTAAAGGCCTTCCCCCCCTGATTGTATTACATAGCTTCAAGTTCAAATATCATCATACTTTATCAACACAATTTTATAAAATATTACCTCATTTTCTAGTTACCTTCATTATTCTTAATTAGTTATGCAGAAAGAAAAAAGAAAAACCTCTCATGCTACTTTCCAGTTATATTAATACAGGTATTAACACAGTGCATTATGCTCTCTAATTTCACTATTGAGGCCTACCATTTAGATCACATTTCTCATTCACTGTTCCAATTTCTCTTTTAACCTGCCTACCCTAATTAAGTCCATGCAAGAGGAAGCTTAAATATCAAGACTATATATCAAATACAGTTGTACCATCTCTTTTTTGAGGTGGGGGGCACACACATGTATTTTTAAACACAGGGAGTTTTACAGAACTGGAATAGAATTGCTTGGTCCCACAAAGTTCTTCTGCTTTAAAAATGCCTTACCCCAAGGTGACTAATTCCAGACAATTCCCTCTTTAGTAGAATGATTAGCAAATGTTGGGAAAATAAAGGATTTGAAACATTGGTTTTTCTGCTATTGTTCACAACAACACTCATTTTTCTGCCCCTTATTTTCATTAAGCTTCCTTTGGACCCTGAAAATAAGTTGGGAAAGAGGAAAAAATAAAAACATGTCATTGGTAAATTAGAGTATAACACTTCAAAAGTGGTTTTGTGCAACTGCATTATGAAATTCCAGTTTGCCATTAAGAGCATGCAAAGTAGCGAAGATTTTCTTTCCTGTGATTCCTTAGAGACTTCAGGAATCCTTTGCAAGTCTTTTACATTTGGCAGATTTGTGCATGTTATATAGACTGTTGGCTTATAAATTGTCTCCAGGCTGGTACTGTGGTTCTGTAGCAGTAAAATAGTCCTCCAAGAAAGACTGTATATATTCAAATGTTGGTCTCTCATCAGGGTCTTTCTTCCAACACAGTTTCATTAACTCATGGAGAGACTCTGGGCAGCCTTGTGGACAAGGCATCCTATATCCACGTTCCACTTGTTCCAGAACTTCTCGATTCACCATCCCTAAAAGGAAAGCATTTTAACTCTGAATGACACTATGCAAAGAACAGTTTCCCAAAGTTTTAAAAGTGTCTCTCCAGCTGCCATACATGTGGATCTACCAGAACAGAACTTTTAATGAACACACTTTATAATGAATGAATTTTTTACATTGTGCATTAAATATATTTTCTGAAAATTATTTCAGTACACTGTTAATTCCTCAACACCTGGTCCTTCTTCCATATGTATGCTTTCTCACTTTCCTACTGCCTTGAACCTATCCTTTCAAAAAGGAGACTCAAGCACAAATACCTTCTGTCTGTCTTAGGTTCCATTCAAAGACCACTTAATTTGAAATCAGGCCATATACCTAACAGAACTGCCTCACAAATTGCAGTCACAGCAAAATATCTGTTTAAATATACTTAGTTTCAAAAACTGGTTTAGTGGGTTCAGTCTACTGATGCTCACTGTAGCCTGGGAAAATGTCAAAAGTAGAAATATCATGAACACACAGATAGGAAAACATAAGGATATACCCACTAATTTGAAACAAACTATCAGTCACATATACAAATGCTATTATCTTAAAGCACTTTAAAAGATATGTGATAGTTAATCTGCATGTAAAACAAAGTAGCTTTGTGAACAAAGGAACCAGTGAGGTGTGACTAAGTTTTTGTGTCTGCTTCTGAACTGTGGACTCTGAATGAAGGCAAAAAGTACAAAAGGTAACTTCAGAAGCATACAATACAACAAAGGAAAGAAAAATCTATTAAACTTTTCCTTTTACCTGGATATGGCACTCTCCCCTTTGTCACCAGCTCTGTCAGTAAAATTCCAAATGACCACACATCCGACTTGATTGTAAACCGACCATACAATGCTGCTTCTGGAGCAGTCCATTTAATTGGAAATTTAGCTCCTACAAACATTGGAAAGACAGATACTCAATTTTTCCCCTTGCTAATGGGTAATTTGCTTACACTGCAAAATATTTAAAAAAGAACACTGAACTCAAAACATTTTTACATTTGCTTTATTGAGAAAAACTGAGGTGGTTTAGTATTTTAGTATTTCTCAAACTAGGGTAGCAACTACTGCTACGATTTCTGGAAACACTGAAGACATCTGAGATTCTTAATTAAATAGGTTTCAAAAAGTGAACCTGATGAGCAATCTCTCTGGAATCTCATCTCTCTTCTGTAGCATGTTTTATCCCCCCAAAATAATTAAAAACACTTTTTGAGAACATAAACAAATTGCCAAATAATTTTGAATAATAAAAAGTTTACGAGGATTGTTACTTAGGTGAGGGGGTCACCTAAACATAGCTGTGAAAATCCACTTAAATGCAGAATCTTTATTCATGAAGACAGAATATACAGACATGTTCTGCTAAATGTAATAGTTCTCTGCCATTTGAAGGTAACAGGTCTTATTTATTCAGTAAATAAATCGGCCTTACCTTGTCTTGCAGTGTACTCATTGTCCTCTATTAACCTTGCTAAACCAAAGTCTGCTATTTTACACACAAGATTGTCTCCTACAAGAATGTTAGCTGCCCGGAGATCCCTGTGGATGTAGTTCATCCTTTCAATGTAAGCCATGCCATCAGCAATCTTAAAAGGAAAGTGTTATTAAAGGTTATTTTTCATGACGTTATGCATTTCTCCCAAGCATTAAGCTGTACCCCCTTATTTTAGTTTCATTCTCACTGTATAAGCATAGGAAATATAGCTTAGTAAGAGCTTGTGCCAGCACTGATTAGAGTGTGTCCAGCTATACAGTATCTGCTAATTGTGAACTAGACTGTTTCTTTTTTGACACATTACAAACCTACAACAGAAGGTGTAAGACAGAGCAGCATAAAATAGCCAGAGCATTCAATATTTATGTTTAGTTGATATCTCTTCTCTAAGCACAACATAGAGTTTTCTTAGTACCTGAGCAGCCATGTCGACCAGCTGTGGGAGTTTTAAGTATTTCCCTTCCCCTTCTTTAAGGAAGTCTAGCAAGCTGCCTGTAACAGATGACACATTGGGGGGGGAGGAAAAAACCAAAAAATTAACTTGACCCGAAAACACAAATGAGATTTATTTCCTAGACATTATGATTGACACATTCATCTCATGAAATCTGTATTTGAAAATCCATCATTGACCAGAATACATAACTCAACGACCGTGCCTGAAGTTACCTCTGCGCTGATAACTAGTTAGAGCAGTTTTATCCAAGTATTTTGGAATCCACTTCAATAATTCAGTTAACTAATAAAACAGGCTGCTGCTTGATGATTATACAGAAATACATCAGAATTTTTCCAGTGTTGCTGGTATCAATGCTCTTCCTAGCTGGACTTCCTTCCACAGTGAGATTTATAATTACAGAACAAAAAACCTCTATCCCTTAAATTTTTCTGCCAGTCCCAATTATATACTAGAGAAATTATCCTGAAATTGTTGCTTTTATTCTGTTGCTTTTCCTTCCTTACAGAGGAAAACAAAACTAATTCTTTACAGTATATTATTTTCTCCCATTTATATAATGCAATTGTACCCTGAACATTACAACATAAGCAGTATCTGAAATCAGTTCCAAGGACCTGTGTTTCTTTGTAGACAGCAATCTTTACGTGTGCAGTATAGCTCTGTCTCTGACACAACAGCTTTCTCTACAGGTGGTATTATGCCATAAGATATAGGAACACGACCTTTTTCTAAGAAACTGGTGAAGACTGATTACCAAGCAGTCTTGTCACAGTCAAAATTACAACAACAAAATTACAAGTGTGGTGATGGTGGGGAAAGAAACCACTCAATTGTGTATCCTGCAGTGGATTCATAGCAGTAACCACGAATTAGATTCCTCCAACATGACTTTAGTGATTTGCTGTATTTTTGTATTGAAAGCAAAAATGTGGCAGGCCAGACCCACACTGCTGCTGCTGTTTGCTGTGTGTGTTTTTACAGACTTTTTCTGATCTTGGTTAATGAGCTCAAAGGACCAAAGAGGGACAAAGATTTCACACTGATCTCTAGTAACCTGTCCACACTGAAAAAAAAAATAGGGTACTATGCAGTCCTTATCTACCTCTTTTCCTTGTAAAAGGATAAATATAAATATAAAAAAATTGTTCTACTAGCTTTTAAGTATGAACCACCAAAGAAGCTTTATGGTTTTTTTGTAAAATGTGAGAAGTTTGTCAAATGAAAACAGTGAACAGAAACTTCCAATGGCATTTTGAATCTGTAATTTAGACAAATGTACAACTATTTTTCCAATTCATTAATACTGCTTTTGCAAGGTAACCAGTTCTGGTATTAAACCTTGCTTTTCCTTAGACAGACAGTTATAAATATTTGTTTTCCTGATTGCCTTTTTAAAACCTGATTTTGAACAATGAAAGCAGATTTTGCATGGCAACTTTAGATCTGACAGAGATACTGTCTGGTGTTATTTGGGAATAACAACAATGCAGAAGAAACTTTTTAGATTTTCTATTCCCATCTACCTTTTCAAACGTACAGCCCTTTAAAAACCCCATCAAAACAGGAAAAAATGAAAAACACATATGTATGGCACAGTACTGAACACAACTAAACATCGCTTAAACATCGCTTTTGTATCTTACGAGGATAGCAAAATTTCTCTGTGAGTTGAACAGAAGTCTGCATTTTATAAAAAATGGAAAAATTGACTTGAAAATCTGCTGCTTCTTAACACTAATATCCTTATGATGTTTATTTCTACATTCAGCCTAAATCTCTAAATCTGTGTTTCAGCTGCAGGGGGAGGGGGAAATGATATAAAGCAAGGGAAGAAGGATGAAAGACAGAACACAAGGAGATAAAGGAGGGAGTCTGGAAAAAAAACCCTCAACCTTTTTAAAATTTACTATTACACTGCTGGAAAAGAAACACAAAAAAAATCCGAAAGCCCAGTGTACTCTGTTGTGAGCATAACTTGTCTACAGGCATAATGATATGATGATATAATGACATTCCCAGCTGTACCATCCAATTTAAATGTGACAGGCAGTACACACAAAAATGAGGAGAAAAAACCCCCCAATCTTGTACTTGGAAGATTACCAAGGGTGACACAGATGTGCAGAAAAAATCATGCATCCACCCACGATCTAAATCAGAACTGCTTCAAGTAGGTCAAGCGTTACTCATTTTAATTTAATCAAAATTAACACTTATACTCCAGTCAGCTTAAACCTAACATTAATTAAACATTTAATTTACTGCTGAGGTCTTAAATAATCTTTTAAACATGGTACCTCTAACTATTCTGTCACACACCTTTTGTCATGAATTCAGTGACGATGTAGATTGGTTCCTCAGAAACAACCGCATACAGTGGAACAAGTTTGTCGTGTCGTAATTTCTTCATGATCTGAGCCTCCTGCAGGAAAGCTTCTGGCATCATTGTACCAGGTTTTAGTGTCTTGATTGCTACTTTTGTGGTTCCATTCCATGTTCCTAAAGTAACAAATCAGGTTTTATTCTCCACTATAATACTGAACAGATTTTCTGCTTCTGTTTTCTTAGCTAACAGAATAATTATAAATGAAACTATACTGAATATTAGTGTTACATGCCTGATCATAACTGGTACTTTTTCCCTTCATTTCATTATGATATTACCTTTTCAGATCTTGATACTGATTTACCTAAAATACTATTAAAACATTCACAGGAAAAACTGAAAGGTGTTACATTGAGATCTTACCCATCCATACTTCACCAAAACATCCTTGGCCCAACTTAACTTCCAGCCTCAAGGATTCTCTAGGAATCTCCCAGGCATCTTTTGCTAGTCCCTGTGTTTGTGGTTTCACAGTGGGACACACAGTCGTTAGCTTATGACACAGCCCATCGGCATGTTCTGGAAAACAGAAAAAATAAGCTTCATAGTTAAGCAGGGGTAAGACTGTAACGGAAGAAACATATTAATGTTGATAAAAAGAACTAGTCCATTTACTGTTTGTTGAAATCAAAAAGAAAATTTTATAGTTTTGGTTTTAAATATAAGCTACATATGCAGTCCTTCTTCCTCACAATAGGCACAAGGCAGCATCGGAACACTGGAACTTGGGCTTACCTCTGTAGTGTTTCACCAACTTCTGTAGAGATTCAAATTGTGCTCTGGTTGTGATATAGTATCCACCATTGTCAAGTTTTCTGATTTTGTAGTGTTTCACATTATCACCTCTGACCTCATCCCAGTCACGTATGGAAAGGGAATAAGCACCTAGGAAACAAGTTACACCTGGTTCTTCACTAAAATTTAAAAACATATTTAACTTATCCACACAACTGTCATTATACACACACATGTCCACATACATACATGACATGTGATAGGCATAAAAATGTTCATTATGCCCACCTTGGTGGGGGGGAGGAGGGAATGGGAAAGAGAAATGATACACAGACATATACATACCTTTAGTGGTTTCACTCTCTCTTACTAAGAAAATACCACGTTGGTTCCCAGGATTTAAAAGTAGCCTTTCTGCATCCTTCCTGCCCATCTTACCAAAATACCACCTAGAAAATTTTAAAGGAAACTTGTGAGTAAAAGCTTCCTATTCTTTGGTACTCATATAACAAAAGGTTTGGAAATCTCAAGCATTGACTGGACCACTAATACCCCAAAGCAGATACAGATCAACAGAAGTAATGACATCCATATAATTAAAATGACCTATTTCTATATGACTCTCATTTCTGTTGTTTGCAAAATACATGTAAAGAGGACTGTATCTGCAAATACTATGGTTTTCTGGTGGTTTGACAATGGACATCAACTGTACTTACATTGAAAGTAACACCCTCTTCTGGCTAAGTTTATAGGTCAGGCTGAATCTTTGGTAGAACTCTCAAAACACTGCAACAGCTGAAACCACCTTCTCTAAGAACATAAAGCCTCTTCTCCCTAAGAGGCTTAATGTTAGAAAACAGTATTTAATGCAAAGTGGGTGTGCATAAATATCACTGGATCACAGGTTCATTCTGGTTGGTAGGGGCTCTTGGGAGGTCTCTGGTCCAGCCTCTTGCTGCAAGCAGGGTCAGCAGTGAAATCAGAGCTGGTTGCTCAGGACGTTGTCCACTTCAGGCTTGAAAACCTCGAAGGACGAACTACCAACCTGGGCAACCTGTACCCCTTCCTGGCTGTTCTCAGGATTAAAAGATTTCTTATATCCAATTGGAAACCCTTTTGTTTCAATTTCTGTTGCCTCCTGTCCTTCATTACCTCAGTATATGATTCTACTGATCATTTAGAAACACACCTATTATAGGTATATCATTTACTTCTCTATGAGTAACACTCCATTTTGCTGAATCATCCTGATACCAAAAATTTTGCCGATACCTTAAAAGACCTGCATTTTTTCTTGCCTTAAGTTCTTTCACAAAAGGAATTTCTTATATGCTCCCACAGTGTGCTCATCATGATGAATACATCGTGATGCACTGTCCTCAGCCAGTGATAATTTTAAGGTCCATCTTCATATGAACACCCAGACTTTGAAAAAACACTTATTTCTAACTACGTTTTATTTTGACTATGTGCCTCAGAAGTAACAAAGTGATGCAAAGTGTAAATTTCAAACATTTCTATTTGTCACCATCTTAGCATCAAGCAAATCCGGCTTCATGAGTGATGGGAAATAGTATTGGAGACTGCTGAAAAACAATGGCTTTGTGGGTGAAATATCACTTTGCTGGCCTGTGAACAGAATGGCCTGTGCAATCTCTGGGAAATTTGAAACTTATTCTTACATTTTGTTGTATTTGGAGTTTGACTGTTTAAGCAGATGTGCAAAGCTAGAAATGGACAGGAGGGTGTACCTGCTTGAGACAATTTGGATGTAACCTATAATCTTACTGAACCCTAGTTAATGACTTCACATGAAAATGCCTCTTCCCCAGGCTACTACAACAATTTATAAACTATATTGTAAAGTGCTTTTTATTTTTAATTACCTATGAAATAATGGCAGGGTTTAATTGTTGTTTTTATTGCCATTAAACATTTCTATTATGGAGTAATTCAAAAGACACATGAATGAGATGGATCCTGTCACAAGCAGTTTCTGATATAAATGGAATATATATACTTCGGGCTTAGAAAAGGCTGCTTAAAGAAAATCCTAGCATCTTGGGGCTCTATATTACTTTTGCACTTGTAACTCCAATTGTAGTCACAACATAAAACCTGTAAACACGATCAAAGCACAGGGCTAACCAACTCTAAGGCAAATGAACAGTATTCCAAATGCTGTGGTGATCTTTATTAAAATTAGCACTGGTTCTTTAAAACAGTCAGTTTTAAAAAAGTTTCCTTCCTTATTAATCACCCTTCACTCTCACCTCTAGTCATCACAAACCTATGACAAATCTCACCACTCTGTTCTGCCAATCTTTAGGAGCCACAGTTTCTTTGCAAAAGGCTATAATTTCCATTTTACCACCACCACAGTTGTGATGACACTATGCTTTTATTGCATAATTAAAAAAAACCCCTCAATGTCTAAAAAAAAAATTAAGAAAAAGATAGTAATTTTAAAACCAGATGAAACTCAAGAGTGTAAAATAACACTGCAGCTTTGATGCAATCACTTTATAATAGCAAAGAGCCAAGTGACAGCAGCAGCAACATGCTAAAATCTCAGCTTGAGATTCAGGAAACATCTTGAAAATCAGGCACTTTTCCCAGAAGTGCAGTAGCAAGCAGAGAAGTGCACAGATCATGTATCAGGGAACTGCTTATTGGCAGTACCATGCCTGTATATTGAAGCAAGAGCTGCGGAACTTTATATTTCTCGTACAACAAATACAATCCCTTGGAACAAGCATAACCTGAAACCGTACTCCAGCTCACAGTTCCCACAGTCTCTTTATGTGATTCTGTAAGCTCTCTGGGATCTTTGTTTGCAAATAAACGTAGAAAGTACTGGCACACAAAGCAATATAATCTTCCAAATTCATCTTAGGGTACCAAACAATTTTGTCACCAAAAAGTTATTATAGATTAATAGATTAGCAATAACTGTGAAACATATGTTATTTTAGAATGCAAGATTAGGTGATACCAAGGATATAGGTGATGTTGAATCAGGGTTTGGCATGCAAAAATAAGGATAAAAATGTAGAGTTGATGGTGTGTGAACTGTTCAACTAAATCCCATTCATTTTTGCTTTATGTGGTATGCAATGTATGTACTCCAATTCTTACCTCTGCTGCATTCTCCTATCATTTTTCCTTTAGCCCCAAGTATAGCAAACAGGCATAAAACATCTGCATGAGTGTCCACCTCACACTAATAATTATACCTTTGACACAATTCAAGTAGCATTGCTATTCTTTAATTAGTAGTATTCTCCTACTTTATCCTAAAATGTTACATATACTGAATTAAAGGATTCACATCCCTGTACCCCGTATCACAGGGTACAAAGTGCGGAATGAATAATAAGAACCGATTGACAGGATACAAGTCTTACTCTTCTGCTTGAATGGAGTCTGCAGGAGCTACATAATTGCTTGGGATGTAGCCTGTTTTTCCTGTAGCAATGGATCTTGCTTCCCACCAGTCTCCTTCCCTGCAATAAAACATCAGTTACCTCTTCCACATATAAACAATGCATAATTCCCTAGCACCTGTAGTCACATACGAAAGGCAGGCAAATTCAGGTAACAAGTTATTTTAATTATGAAGGCATCTAAACCATTTTGTACTGCAGTTACGTGCATCTTCTTATGTTCTAAGCAACATTAGTGCCTCTTAGCAGAATTTCATATTTTCAAGATTTGGGGCTTTTTTTTGGTTGTGTTTTTTTTTAAATGTAAAACCAAAATGTTTTATGGCAGAGATGTGTAAATGAACTTCCCAGTTCTCTAGTCTTCATCTGCCTCTCCAGGTCGTTCTGCCTGTATGCTGACAGCAGTAAAGGACAGGAAGCCAGCTAATAAAATTAAGAGAACTGAACAAATGAAAACTGCTACATGTATGAATTACAATTATTACAGCACCAAAAAGTTGTGTGTAAGCAAACCTCCAAAGCAGACAAATTACTTTCTCTTCACTAGACTTCTAGAAATCAGACTGTAACGCAGTAATCCTGTTGCAACTGAACATCAAACTACTCATAAACTATCTGTACATGAGTTTACTGTGGAGGCCAGCTAGATGCAATTCCATGTTGAGATGTCCCTGGTACAGGACACTCGCCTCTGGAATTTGCAGTGCGGTGATGCCAGCTGTGCCCACCTCCCATGAAATCTGGAATCCTGTCAGAGGGTATCTGCACGGTGCAGAGTCTGGGATGGAAGGTGCACATCTCCACCTTTTCTGTCCTGAAGGGGGTGGCTGTGCCTTCCTGGGGCAGGGAGTGGGAGGGAGTCACCCAATCACCCGAGGACAGGCTTGGGGCTGCGCCAGTCGCTACAGTTCTACATCTGCACCCAAATCTTGATCTCAGTACAATTATTGTCTTAGCTGTATAAATATTTTAACGCCGTGCATGTTGAATATTGCATGCATTCAAGAAAAGAAGAACAAAATCAATCTACTCTTCACTGAAATAGGATACACAGATTTCAAGAAGAGTTGAGGATCTAATTATTCCCAACAACCATGTGAAGTCTGTGAATGAGAACACTTACGTGTTATTTATTATTTGGAACCGTTCACCTTTCTTAAATGAAAGGTCATCTGTAGTTCTAGCTTCATAATCATATAAGGCCACAAATACAGTAACACCACCTTAGGAAAAATAAAAAAAATACCATATGATATAGCAGTAATGTTGCAACACTTGATTTAAGGACTTAAGAAACAACTCATCAATTTAGATTTGAAAGCAAATAAACACTCTGGGTTGTATCTCATTTTGAAAGATGGATTAATAATCTGCTAATTTTTTAAAACGGAGCAATGCCTATAAACAGACATCCTAAAAATATGCTTCCACACCAAAAAAGGCCACTAGATACATCGCTGGAACTACACTAATAATTACAGCACTTCTATACAGAAACCTGCATGACATATCAGCAGTAAAAAAATCCCCTAATTTCTCTATTAGGCTTGTTTCTTGTTAAGAAATGCAATTTCCACGACACCACAATGGTGAACCATCGGCCAATAATTTTTACAGAAGTAGTTTCCTGATGAACTTAGCTATAAATAACCAATGTGTTCCCAACTTTCTGAGGTTACACATTAAAATCTACTCAAGGAACTGAACCAGAAAAAAATTATTCTTGTAAGGTACAAAGACATTTCTCTGCTTTAGGACTAATGATTTTTTTAATTCCCCAGCTGTGAAACAGACTCTTGCTGAGGATGATACATCAGTGAATTACTCTAGAGAACAAGGACCAAGACAGGTCACAGGAGGAACAGCTGCACTCCACCAATCCTATGGGATTTGCTTCCCCATCCCACTTCTGGTATAGGGCACATTGTTGAACGTGTCCCACAAACCGGACAGATGTGAGAGAGATGGATGGTAGGAAGAATCCTACATTGACTGGTAGGAAAATGTTTTCTACACTTCAAAGAACTAATCTACAAAACTGGGCTAAAAGAGGAAGAGGGAAAGGAGAACAGGCTATTTGAGATGTACAAGCTACTGTAACTAGGAGAAAGTTAAATAGAAAACTGCAAATGGACAATTCAAAAAGACTTTTTAAGCTCCTGAAATGCTATTTAACAGTCTAATGGACATTTAGGAAGCCTGATGATAGTCCAAGCAATAACTTATTTTTAAATGTACAATACTATATCTCTAATATGCACCAGGACATATACGGAAGTTCACCAACAGAAGCATGTTGCACCTAATTTTAGATCTTACAATTAACATGATCTGAAAGGAAGAATACATAATGCAACAGGGATAGTCTATATCTAATATTCTTTTGCAATGTAGACTTTTTGATGCAAGAGCTCCTAATCTCTTAAATATTTTCATTTGATTTGGAGTCTTCCTGTGATTACAGTCTCTCAGCAGGCCTCAGCTGGAAATGAATTTACAGTTCCTCTAGGAGAAACAGAACAAAATCCCCACAGGAGGTTAGAGTAATTGAAGGTTTTTTTTTAAAGTGTGATTTATGAACTGAGAATGAATGAAAATATTCCCTAGAAGTTAACAGCTCCTAACTTAGGTTAAAAATCAACACAGCTCTACCAATTTTCACCTGTATTACTACATTATTACATTATTTTGATGACACAAACTTCTACCTGGAGCAAGAAAATTGTGGGGACACATACCACATTCAAACAAACAGAAAGCAAACTTTATGGAAATAAACCATCCCCAGGGACATATCTTCAGCAGATGAAAAAAAAAATCAATACCCTCAAGCCACAATATCACAAAAGTTTTTAATTGCATATAAAGAAATTGGGAGACTCCATGAACCTCAAAACACTTCAGCTACCTTAAAACCTCTTTTTGTTCTTACTCACAAGTGTTATTTATTTCATGACAAAGAATAATAAAATACTTAAGGAGAGCAGCATCAGCACAGAATGTTTTAAGCAAAGATACTGTCAAATGATTTTAAGTCTCTTGCAGCTGTTTTCTTTGTGAATCACTGCGAGCTGATCTAGTTTAGCTGTTTAAGTTATCTGTTACCACAAGACTTCCCTTAAAGGTTTTCCTTTCTTTAAGTCAGTATTCCCATCCTCTAATCTATGACTGGTTTTGAGGAGAAGACTTTACCTTCTTGTTTAGCATGAGGATTTCAGAGCACTAGTACTCACATAGCTTCATGGAAGGCAAGAACAGCAGTCCATTTTTCTGTTTTGATTTTCAGTAATATTGTATAAATTCAAAGTATCTGATGACTGAGAATGCGTAATACAGAAGCAGTGTGACTAACTCAGATTTCTCCTCCTTTTCTGCTCTAGACGAATAAAAGATGGCTCAACGCTTTTCAGCCTCACTACAGTCCACGATGACAACCATATCATCCTATTGTCACACATCACTGATCAACTGGATAAGTACTACTGACACTTACATCCTGTTTGACAAGTTCATCTATTCTCCTCTCTTGCGAAGCGAAGGGCAACAGGATGTTGCCAGTGTTTTATTCATCACAAATACAAAAAGCTTACAGCCAGATGAAGGTTGTCATCTCATTCAACTCACAAAACCACCCAATTTTGGTGTTCGGTACATTCAGTATTGAAAATCAGTCCTGAATGTACCAAATAATTGTTACTACAATTTTATTTATTTAAAAAGTGTGTTCATCTGTGGATAGGCTGGTTTTACAGAACAAGGAGGAATAATTTCATATGCAGTATCATTTTACCTAATTGAAAAACAATGGGAGTGTTCACACAAATCAACCTGCCTGCTGATAATCAATTTCACACTGATGTTAGACTCTCTTTTCATGAGAAATTTCTCTTGTTGAGTCTGCTTAAAGATATAACATGCTTAACTACCAGCAGGAACAGGAACAGGCAAGGGAACACCCCTTCTGGTCTGTGCAGCAAAGGCTTTGTGGTACGTGGGAGGGGCTTATATACCCGATGACTGGTAAAGCCCAAAAGTGCCCACACACACTACTGGAGATTCCCATATGAACTAAGAACCAGATCTAGTAAAAAAGAATACACTTAGGTTCTTGGAGGAGATGAGTACAATAAACTTCCCTCAGTAGAGCTAATAAATATAAAGAAATGCTGCCCTTATTTAATTTCTTTATATGTTCATCCAAAATGGAGATTCAGAGCTGACTCATAAATTTTGAGACAGGTTAGATGCTCATTTTAATTATTTGGTTTTTAACGAATTCCAAAGAAAAGGAATATGAGGTCATCATTACCTGACAATTCATATTTGGTTTCTGAATTGCTTAATGTCAAAGTCAGAGTGGGTTTTCATGGATCTCAAATTTCTTGTGTTTAAAAGACTTTAAATGTCACTGTAACAAAGGAAACATTTAAGCACTATAATTGTGCCAACATTAGAGGTTTGTGGGAAAACTAGAAATAGTCTAATAAGAAATTATTTACTCTGTTTTGTGAAGTCTGTTCAAAGCTTCTAGAATAAATTAGTGTTTATTTCTTGCCTCTCTCTCTCAAAAAGAATAAATTACAGCTTCCTCTCAAAAATATCCATCAAAACTATGAAATTAGACATGTGCACAAAATCAATATTTTTTGTAATAAAGTTTTAAGATTTTGATGTAAAGGTGGGTTTATAACACCAAGATGTGCAAGCTGCTTTAAAATGCTGTATCTTCTATATCTCAGTCAAGAAGGTCTCTGTGCCTTGCAAATTCTATTTTTACGTTTTCAATTTTGGTTTTCATATGACCACCAACAATGAGATTTCTGCTCTTTTGTTTCACACATGTTGTTTATACAGTAGAATATACTGCATATCCTGCTTAGCTTTATAAATAAACAGATTCAACATTGTATTAATATAACTCACAGCTAATCAAGCCTGAAACCCAGTTTAAAATATCAATTTCCTGAATCTGAAGTGTTTTTCATTTTGTACCTCTCTCCAAGTTTAAAGCCATTATCCCATATGTATCCCTTCAACAGCTTAGAACTTCTAACACAATATCATCAATTCCCATTATTGTCTTTAATAAGTCTCAAATTTCTCTGTGCTGCCATCCTAATTACCCCCACAAAAAATAAAAAGCCTAAATACCAAACCCTCAAGCCCCAGGCACCCAGACTGAATTATTATCCAGTAGTAGAGATATTGAAAATCAGAAATCTGTAAAAGGCAATTTATTGCAATTTATCTCCATGTGTCATAGCATTTTTTGACTATGACTGTCAAGCTGCTATAATAACAAATAATAATGATAGCATTATTTTATGTAACACTCACCTGTTAAAGTACTAGGATATGGACTTGGCACAGCTGAAAATGAAGACGATGCTCCTCCAAAGGGTGTCATTCCTGAAGGCCCTCCAAAAGGAGTCATGGAATGACTATTAAAATTAACTGCTGATCCCTTTATTGACGGTGACTGTGTTGCTTGGCTGGAGTCTGATCCATAATGACTGACATGGGAAATGACAGGTTCTGGAGCATTTTCAGTTCTATATTTCATGGCTGGACCTTTACCTTCTTTGCTTTTAATGCACCCCATGGTTGCTTCTGTGAGAAGAAGACGAAAAAAAAAAAGAGTTCATCTTCATGTTGTGTCTTTTGATAGCTAACACAGGAGATTCCCAAAAAGTTACCCTGAATGCTAATTTATTCCTGTTAAACTACATGCAGAGTGTAAACTCTGATGAAAAGTGTTCTGGAATAAAATCTAAGCCATTAGCAGACTAGAGAAGCCCTAATTATTTTCCCTTACAGCATCACATATTAACAGCACATTTGAATCATTCTTCATTCCAGTTTTCTTGGTGGACTGCAAATGGTAACAAATTAAAAAAAGGGGGAAAAACAAAAGCGAGGGAATCAGGCAACAGATGAGGAAGACACTGAAGGCTTCTCTAGCACGGTGGAGGGTGAAACAGATACGACAAATCCAGAGTCAGTTATACAAAGCAAATCCAAAGCAATCATACAAAGAAAACAAGTGAGGCATTCCTGCTTTCTTTTTTAAGTACCTGTGCAGTGAAGTCCTGACTGACTGGTGGCACTACAAATAACATCTTTAAAGATAGAGAGAACCTTTCATCCATTGCCAGCCCCCCAAATACAGCTCACAAACAAATCTGGAATATCCACTGCCAAAGGACAGGGTTAAGCTTTAGAGTGTAACTAGAAGTATAAAACAAATTAGAAGAGTAATGACAACATCCACAAGGGTTTAGAAATAGAACTGTGCCCAGACAGGTGACAATTTATCTCCCCGTTTGCCCGGGATTGCCAACAGCTCCCACTACAGGCAGACTGTGCCAGAGCTGTTTACTATGGGGACACCTATAACCTGCTGATGGAGGGAATCAGAGAGGAGACCTGTCGCCAGCAATTAACATGACTCAGCCTTAAGAAGTCACCACCTGCCATTTATCAGGTGGTGAAAACTGGTAGCAGGCATTTTCCGGCTTACCCCAGCTGGGAAACAAATCAGCAAGAAAACAGGAGTGTCTATTAGATGCAGCACTAGTGTGGCATTAAAATTCCTGTATTCTTCACGGGGGGGAGTTAAAAATCTCCTTTAACTTCAAAAGTAGAAACCTCCACAAAGAGGAAATCAACTGCTCCACATTCTCTAATGAATCAATTAAAAAAAATAAACAGTAGGAGTTCAAAAACATGAAAACCACATCTTTTGATAACTACAATAACAATTTCATGGACTCTAACTAACAATTAAGGAAACACAATGTTTCTCATTGTGTGTCTAATTATTCTTTTCCTTTTCAATTTCTCTTACCTTGTTAACTATTAGACACAGAAATATGGAACAAAGTAAATCTTACTTAAACAAATACTGCCTTAATATAGTCACACTGAGAGAAACCAATACCCTCTGTATAACTAACCGTTACAATATTAAAGATACTGTAATTTCTGCAAGAACCATGAATCAGAGTTCCTGGAAAGAACAAGGTCCATAGCCAGTGAAATACCATATGAAATTTACTGCTCAAAAAGATTAAGTATTTCATTTAGGGGCTGTCATTTCAGCCCCTAATACTGCAACATAACTGATGCAGAAACAAGCAGCAATTCTACAAATTGTATTTGAGAGTTTTCCACAGAATACTGAATCATCACAAAAGCACACCTTTTCATTTTTTTCTTACTTATACTATTATTGCCAACTTATTAACTGTGAACAAACATCAACAGAGCACGGCTCAAATACATGTATAAGAAATGTAATATGTCTAAAAACCCTACAAAAAATGCCTTACCATCTGCAGTAGAAAAGCTAGTTATTAATTCACAATAGAAGTCAAACACCCAGAACCATATCCGTTTAACATCCCTACCACTGCAAAAAGACATTGTAATCCAAACCACTTTCTTTTGGCCATGTGGCTGCCTATTGTGAATTTTTGCCTTCCTCTGAGGCCTATTTCTTTGATTCTTTTTAAAAAACTGCAGTCAATGTTTTCTGCTAGCACTGAATAAAAACTCACTCACCTTTGCAAAAATGTCTTTGCTAATAGCACTGATTCCTTGCTTTTGGGTGGAAGTTAAGCATACAATTTAAAAGTGCAGCACACTACTTCTGTTAATCAAGTAGATTAAAAGAGAAATATACACACATTTGTACGACAAACTGTCCACCACAAATATTTTTCCTCCCTTAATTCTGGCATTTGGTTAACTTGCAACAGGCCAATAAGACCTCAAGATTTAAACAAAAAAAAAAAAAAGAAAGAAAGAAAAAAATATAGTAATTTACCAAGTCCGGTAAAATTGCTGGATGTTGCCCAAGGAATTGCTGATTTGAGCAAATGGCTGGCGACAAGACTAGGCTGTACTGCAGTTATAACTATTATCACCCACATGTGCTCACCCACTTAAGCCGTGGTTAGCAGCAAGAAGTTACTATTGGAATACTTGAGTGTCACAGAGAAAAGCCCTTAAGTTGAAGACCCGAATTCATTCTAGAAAAACAGCCTCTCCTCTGCCTCTCCCCTCCCCAGCCACTTCACTGTTAAGGTAATCTTCTTTAAGGGGTTAAAGAGATTAACAACAGAGATTCACAACAGAGATTCAATCAGCACTTCAAAGAGAAAGACTTTCAGAAATAAGCAGACAAAAATGTAAATGTTCTACTTTTATAACTGCATTATCTACAAAACAAAATTAAGCAAGCAAACTCCTCAGCTTCTGAAAGTGATAAACACAGACATAAACTTCTGTAAAATACTGTGCATGCATTTGTGAGGAGGAATTAGAGGCATGAGGGGAGGGAAGAAGACATAAACCAAGAGTGAGAAGTAAAGAAAAAACGATTGCCCACCCTATGGGGGGAAAAACCCAGCGACTTAGTACTGTTTAGTCTTGTAATAAATTACTGGATAAAGAACAAAAAATCCCTAAGCAGCTGGTGTGCAACATTGGATTTGATTATTCTGGTACTTCATTTGTTATCGACAATGTATACAACTGAAATAACTTCACTACTATATTTATCAATCTTTGCCTGACCAGTAACAAAATATTAAGGAATACAATTCTGTCATAAAATTCATGGCTCTCTTTCTGAAGCATTGAACTCTGTTTAGAAATAGATTCAGATGAGAATGTTTGCTCTGTAGAGGTACATCTATTCAAAGAAACACTGGCCCAAGGCATGTTATTCACAAGCCACCAATTTCCCGTTAGTTAAATCATTATTTTAGAGGAGACTGGTGTCTGAAGCAATCTACTTGAGTAACTTCAGTAGCTTGTTTTTTCTTTGGAAAAAATATTCACCTATTGGCTTGATCACTGTACCCACATGTTTTGGGCGAGGGAAGGGTGGAGGTCTATCAGGAAACTATGTTCAAAAAGGCATGAACTACAAGCCCAGCTGTCTTATCTGCTCTCTAGATGAAAACAAACCTATGCTAGAATGTTTGCAAGAAATAACAGAAGCTAAAACGATTATTATAGGGACAGTGAAGGTGTGGTAGTTTGGTCTGGGCCTTCCTTGGTGACCAGTTTGTAACCAAGGAAGGGCCCAGATTTACCGAGTATTCCCTACGATTTTTACGTAAGCCAGACTATAAGAAGAAAGGAGGGAAGGCCTTCGTTCTCTTTCCTTCCGGCGGCTTGGAGGTGCAGGTTCCCTGCTGTTGAGTCTGTTGTGTTGGGGAGCGAGGCCTGGTAAGGCCTTGTCGACCTTGGCAGGTGGAGGTTGCCGGCGATCGTCCCGGAGCAACTCTTGGTTGTCCCAAGGGGCGTAGTGAGACATTTCTTTGCTAACTCTTTTAGCGGATAGATATTGGGCTACTAATTGGGATATATATATATATATTTTATTTTGGTTTTGTTCCTTTTCCCTTCCCCCTTCCCTTTCCCTTGTGAAATTGTATATATTTCAATTGCATATAACTGTAACATAAGTGTAAATATATTTATATATATCACTTTAGCTGTCTCTCTATCGTTTCAGGTTTTTCTTAGTTGTTTTTCTCCCTCTTCTCCCTGGTGTTTGGGGGGGGAGACGGGGACTTCTTGTGGTAAGGTTTGGAGACTTGGTAGGGAGCCAGCTTCAAACCATATCAGAAGGTTAGCGGGATACCCACAAAAATCAACAGAAGAATAAGAGTACTCCAGGAAGCAATCATCAAATGATATTTTACTAACATTTTCGGACTTGCACTTTTTGGAGAAGTCATATAAAAGGCATAAGTTCATTGTCATTCAGTACTCTACAAACACTTCAGACAATGACACAGGACCCTTAATAAACCCCCTGCCAAACAAAGCTGCAAAAAAGTCAATGCTGCCCTCTTATCTTCCCAACTCCTTTTTATAGCAGTGTGCCAGATCATGAAGAAAGCTTTGTTCAACAACTGAAAGTGTGGCCAGTAAAGTCTTCGTGTTGTTGGGGTTTTTTTCTGCTTTCATTTAAGGATGAGCTACCAGCCTAAGAAAAACAAGGTTTTTACAAGAGCCATCATATTCTAGGATACTGACAAATTCTCAGAAGGTGCCTGCAGCCTTGTCCATCCAGCCTGGAGAGATGAGTGTCACAAGGAAACCACTTGTTCATCCAATGTGTCTCTGCTCTTTCCAGTTGGTACTTACAGAAGTTACTCCTTGGTTCCTTGGGACACAAGATTGTCAGGAGTGCTTCAAGAAAGGTCTTCTACAGTGGTGAAGGAAGATGATAGACTTTTCTTTGAAAGAGGTGCCTTTAACTCGGGTGGAAAACTGAGTCTATTACAGCCAGGTGCCTCAGAGCAATGCAGTCTGCAAATGCCTCTAAACACCATATTCACCTTCCCCCCATACTCCACCCATCAGCATGAAGATTTTGAGGGCTAGGTGTTAGCCTCTGAAACCCTAAAGACCAAGGCCTGGGAGAGCCTCAGGTTTGTTTCACTTGCTGTAGTGGATTTGAGAACAAAACCCATTCACTAGAAAAAAAAACGAAGAAAAATGGGGAGTTTCTTCTTAGGGCCAACTGAAACCACTCTTCTGATCTTGCACTTCTGTTACAATGCAGCGTGTCCCCAGATGCCTTCTGGAGACTTCATCACAAGTTGAGGCCAGCAATGTCAGTCACATGTAGCTGTTTCAACGTGCCACAAAGGGAAAGATGCTCTAGGGAGTTGCTCCCTCTTCAACCTCTGGTGTAAACTGGGTACTAAAACTGTACAACAACTAAATGCAAGAGGTAGGGCAAAGAAAAATCACCAAGGGAAGGGCAGGTTAGGTTGCAATGTATTGTTTTCATTCCTTTTGATTACTAAAATTGGTCATACAGCTAAAAAAGAGCACTTGAGTAATTTTTCACTATGAAGAAAAAGTCAGAAGAACGAGCAAGTCAAATCTCCCTCCAGAAAGATAAAGCAAGACTGCAAATATAGTCCCACTTAAAAACCACCAAAAAAATTCTCCAACTAAAAAATAACTACTCATGCTGTATAACATAGAAAAATAATTTCATTTGAGGTTCACAAATTGCTAATAGAAAGATGAAAAAAACATTGAAGATTTCTACTGCTACTTTACCTTCACTTCTCAGTGTTAGCATAAAAAAATAAATTGTTTCTGTCAAGAAAAGATGTGCTCTCACTTCTGTGAAACAAATGTCTTACAAAAAGGTCTTCTTAACTTTCAACTAAAATAATGATTTAAAGTTATTAAAATTTCATGCAGTGATAAAGACAGGATATTCTGTGGGAAGTTTGCTAATGGATCCATTAGCTGGCAGCTGTCTATTTGCTTAAACAAGTGTAGAGCTGATTCCATATGTCATCAGAGACACAGAACCTATACTGGCTTTTTGTACACTGGGCAAACAATGTAGAGCATCTGCCAAACAGCTGGTTTCAGCTGGTGGTAGCCTAAAAACCTCTTTGGCTAGTAACATCCAGCTTATTCAGTCCATCTTTAACAGATCACTGCTTTGGTATGAAAACAGGAGTGGACTTTCTTGTCTACCAAACAACCTGCTATGTTTGTAAAGGAAAGTAAACTAAAGAGAATTGCTCTGTGTTCTTCACAGAATACAGACTTTTTTTTTTAAATTATGCAGTTCTTATCGTGAGATATAATTTATATTTTATGAGCTGTCATAAATTGCAAGGTTTGCTTATTTTACCATGAACAATCCATGGCATTTCAAAGAATGATATTCTACTGCATTCAGTTTTATAATTAGCAGTAACATTAGTGTAATGAGACCTTAGAGTCTGTATCATTATGCATTTAAAGTTTAACTGACACGACCCTGTAATTAATGATCTAATAAGGAGCACAAAGGAAGATAAAGGAAGAAACATTAAAAACCCCCAATGAAGCAAGGATTTAGGTTACTTTAATTTCAAAGTTTACCACACATCTTTGTGCAATTTTACCCCAATAAAACCCCATAAACCAGCACTATTAGCCCTCAACTTGCCCAAACACTAAAATGTATATTTAAAACCATCCTCTTTATCACTGACTAATGCAAGCTGAACTTTTGAATCCTAGTGGTTCTACAGACCAAGTCCTCTTCAATCACGACTATACAAACATATTAAAGGAAAAATTCTGGGGCTGCTGTGGTCACTCTTGATTTCACAGCAGCAGAATAAACTCCAAATTGTGTGCTAATAAAGCTACAGCTAGCAAACTCAGCATAGCAAATGGAGGATTCTGTACAAAGAGAGAAAAAACAATGAGTATAAAAATGCTTTTTTAGGTGGACATTTTGTATTTCAGAGTTAAAAGCTTTTGAAAATATATAATATTTCTGTTCTAGTTCTGCTTTTTACAGGACTTAGAATATTAAATTTGCTTTAAATTAATGATTAAGACTGATCCTTCTACAAGAACTAGTTACTTAACTTATAAGATCACAACTGTGCTCTGAAAGAATACCAGATCTCAAAACACTACCTGAAAAATTAGGATTAGCAGGAATTCCATAAAAAAGAATAAGGTCCTTCAATCCTTCATGTCCTTCCATTTCTTGACTTTTTTTGGAATTGAAGACAAGAAGTTTGACAGAAGTATACTTCCTCTAAGCTTTGAATGGCTTAGACATGGGACATTTTCTCAGATGTATCAGACTTTAAACATCGTATCTATGAAGGAGTCTGAGGACTTACAGTCCTCCAGTTTGCATCGTCCCAGACAAAGGCTTCTCTCCTGAAGAAACACCTACTGTCCTTGTTGGAACTAATAGGTAGGTAGTATAACTAACCCAGCAGGCAGTACGAGCCTTGTACCAATGCACAGCAAGCCCTACTATCCAACTGCAAGGTCCCACTGGATGTCAGGTTACAGAGTTGGAGGAAAAATTAACCATGACAACAAAAAGTTCTAACAACAAAATTGGAATTAAGGATTATCAGTGAGGTAAAGCAAGGAGAGATGCGAACACACTCTTAGTTTTCCCTCTCAATTACATTCTTTCTTTTATCTGGGCCAAACAGGTAGCATTTCCTCCCACTCACTCTGTACTTGGACAGGTGAATCTGTAGAGGTGGTCTTTCATTTTTAAGACAGGCAAAGGCTGCAGGAGCATACTGGAGACAATGATCATGTCATGGATGATATGTGGCTGCACACTCAGAAATTTGTGTTTATTTATTATCAGAGTTTCACCCACACTATTTGAGATTGTGTAGGTGTCCTTTGACCAGATGTTGTATGCAAGCATAGCAAGAAAAGGTGTCTTTTACAATCAAACTAGTAAATGGCCAGACTAGAGGTAGAAGCAAGCAAGCCTACTGTAATTTTAAAGGCTTTTCTAGTCAAAGACCACTTAGTTCAGTATCCTGTCTTCAACAGCAGCCTTTGCCTCTAACCAGGAGTTCTACCTTCACCATGGGCCTGGACTCTGAAAATGAATAAGGTTGTCTCTTTGTATGAGGCAGGAGATGCCTTGGAAGATGAGAAAAGCAGGATGAGTGCAGACTGCTCCAGCCTCCACCAATCTGCAGCTCAGAAAGTCCATAGATGAAGGTTAAGGACTCAGCTATATGAAAAAAAGTCCAACAGTATGACCTGGCTTATGAATTTAAATTAATGTACTTATGTTGATGCAACATCTGCACAGGATTTGTACCCTCATATGTCTTTACAGGAATTGTTTTATGCTTACTGGTTCAAGTCAGAATAATCTTATCCAAGAAAATAAAAGTAATTATGACTATAATGATATAGATTTAAACATCACAAACATTCTGTTCTAGACAAGGCTTAGGAAAACCCACAGGGGGTGAATGTCACAGCCGAGACCTGGACTAAGATCTTGCAACTGTAGCAGCCTGACACATCTAAGCAAGGCTTCCTCATCCAAACTGTTCAAGCATCTGAAAAAGTACACTCCCATCATCAACCTCATCTTCCATTTGCTCACATAAGCAATTTTCACTTCAGCTGGAAGCTGCCTACCTTGTGTGCAAGACAATGGAAAGCACAAAAGAAAGATGTTTGGTGGAAAAAACCCCAACCAAACGTAAAAATAGCTAACACCCCAAACCCAGCTGCTGTAGGCACAGAGTCTAGCTGGGGGTACCTGACTTAGAGCCTGAGGGAGCTGCTTCTAACTTCCAAAGCAGAGCAGAGAAAATATGTCAAATTAAAATAATTAAACTTAATTTTTAAAACCTCTACCAATTGCTAAATAGAGCTTCTATATTAAGAAAGTTTGTTTTCAGGATGTATTGTGAATTTTGAGTGAAGTCAACATATTGTTCACATCCAGAAAGAGTGAAAAATAATTTGAGCTTCTGTACAAACAACAAAAAATCTGCTGACAAACCTAAGTGTTGTGCAAAATACACAACACCAATGGACACAGAACAGTGATGGATTTTCTTTTCCAGCAGTCAAGATCACAAGGGAGAAACTAAAATATCAGAATTGCAAAATCAATTTTATGTGATGAGATATATAATACATATACACGAGACCATTTTTAAAATTTAAAGTTACAATGTCTAGCCATACAATTTCAAGCCCTTACCACACAAAACCATTTTCTCTGACAACAAATGATACCACAGACAAAACAACCAACATATTGTCTAGACAGTATTACTGCTGCTCCATTGTCTTGAACATTTAAGTACACAGTCAATACATAAATGCAGAGAAGGACAATTCTGCTTTTTTTTTTTTTTTTTAGTGTAACAGCTACTTTTATTAATTTGTAAATAATTACAATTATCCTAAAAACTTAAAGTCTGATATATTTAAGAAGTCTGGCCAAAAGACTGTTTCAGATTCTAAGGCATGTCATATACCTTGCCAAAGCTATCTAGTATATTTCAGATTTAGGAACCAATTTATAAATAGAAATATTTTGTTTTCATTGAATCCTATTTGGAAAAAACCCAAAAAGTATGCCTGCTATCATAGACCATTTTCACCCATCCAGTTTTCAACCATTCTATTGAAGTATATTATTTTTTAAAAAGTATCTAAAAATTATTTAAAAAGTGACTTTTAAGTTCCCTTTACTACAATAAACTAACATTCTGTTTTCCTGGTCTCACAGCAGGAAGCACGCAAAACACCTTCCCAAGGGACATCTGCCTTGCAGAAAAAACAAAACTTCCAAGGTAGAAGAACAAATTGCAGCATTTTTGTTCCAAAAAAAATAAATTTAAGAAGCAATTTCTTTCAATGTTCAACTATGAAGTACATATGAAAAATGGACTACAACATTTGCAAGCTCTCAGAAAGTCGGTGATACTGAAATTCATATGAATAATTTTCATTTTCTCAGCTGGAGTGGCAATTATATTTTAAGGTAACAGAGGAATTCACTATCAGCAAGAATCCACTTGCAACTTCATTAGTCAACTTATAAATATAAAGGAAAGGAACAGTTGCAGGAACTTAAAGAGATGAATCAACAAAAGATCCTATAATAAATGACTGCTATACCCTCCCAAATTATAGCACAGGATCACTGCTAGGGAATCTTATGGAATTTGAGATGTTATTTATTTGGCGTGTTTGATACACTGTTACTTGACATTTGAACATTCCTGCTTTGGAGACAAAAATTTTGCCAAATGTCACCCTAAGTTGAAAGTAAATTCTCTTTTATTCTCAATGCTATTTTATTCTAATATAATTGACATGATTACCATGTTAAGAAAAATCAGTAATTAAAGTAAATAAATCCAATTACTGACAAAACATTGCAGTTCATTTATTCACAGGCCATATACCCAGACCTCCTTCAACAATTAGCTCTTTGCTGAAAAACAGGAATTTCAAGAAGCCAGCTTGAAAATACCAACCTTTTGACTAAAACAAAAAATGAATCTATCTATAAACAATTACAAACACACATGTACATTCTTCTTCATGAATCAATAGCTTGTGTTTTTCCTTTGCACATAAAAAAAGTGAAAAGTACAATTGTAAATAAATTCAAAATTAAACAAAAGAAAGATGACACCTGCTAAATAACAACTTTACTAAAAGGGAAGAGCTGGGTGATGGTTTAACTAAACAAGAACTATTATCCTAATAGCTATCATTACTGCTGTTCTACTGTTTGTACACTGACAAATATAATAGTGTTCATAGGCAAGAAGACCAGGAGACATTATCTTAATTAGCTTGTCAGGCATCTTGCACAACAGAGGCCATAGGGCTGCCCTGAATTAATTTTTCCTTTTACGGTCTTGAATGTACACACACACACTCAAATTCATTCAAAGTGACTGTTATGGAAAGCTCACCCACACTCTGGACAAGTCCTAAATTTTGAATACAGTAACTGCTAACAGTACACGTCTCATATCCCATCTGAATTTAATGCCAACATCCAGAAAACACCTTTGCCTTGGAGACCTACCACTATCTTGTTTCTGTTTTCTGTGCAAGTAAAAAGATCATGCCTCTCTTAAACCTTCCCCTTGACAAGAATGATGCAGTCCCACTAGACTCCAGTCTACCAAGTCACTTTCCAGTCACTCAACCATCTCATTTTCTCCAAGATCCCTCAGTTTTTTCAGTGCCTCCCACTAAGAGTGATCACTAGGAACATGGGATTCAAGGTAAGAGATATTCCTTAATCCTTCTTTCATATAATCACAGAATGTTTTGGATTGGAAAGGACCTTTAAAGATCATCTAGAGTTCCAGCCCCCATAACCATAAGCAGGGACATCTTTCACTGATCAAGTTGGTCAGGGCCTCATGCAATCAGGCCTTGAACACTTTCAGGGATGGGGCATCCACAATATCTCTGGGTAACCTCTTCAAGGGTCTCATTACCCTCACTGTAAAATATTTCTTACTTATACCTAGTGTAAAGCTACCATCTTTCAGCTTAAAACTGCTACCCTTTGACCTGTCACTGCAGGCCCTGGTAAAAAGTCCCTTTCCATGTTTCTCATAAGCTCCATTTATGTACTGAAAGGCCACACTAACTCTTCCTGGAGCCATTTCTTCTCCAGGCTGAACAACCCCAATTCTCTCAGCCTGCCCTCACAGGAGAAGTATCCCAGCCCCCTGATCATCTTTGTGGCCTCCTCTGGACACATTCCAATAGTTCCACATTGTTCTTACATTTGGGGCATCAGAGCTGGATGCAGAACTCAAGGTGGGGTCTCACCGGAGTGGAACAGAGGGGCAGAATCACCCCCCTCGGCCTCCTTGTCACACTTCTTCTGATGCTCCCCAGAATATGATTTCTGGGCTGCAAGCAGACATGGTCGGCTTATGTCCAATTTTTCATCCACAAATATCTTTATGTTCTTCCTTGAAGGCCTGCTCTCAGTTCATTCCTCCTGGGGATTTTCCTCACCCAGGTGTCAGACCTCGCACTTGACCTTTTGAAATTCATGATGTTCCCTGGGCCCATCTGAGATCTCTAGTATTTATTTTGACAGCAGCCACTGTCCCTTATGATTCTCACATCTTTTTCAGTACTGCTCTAGAACAGAAATTTCTGCATCCTGAAAGCATGGCCCATATCCTACTTGCTAAAAGTATAATAATTTTTCTGTATTACACAGGTATGACTCTCAGTTAATCCAGACTAACTGTGGAGCTGTGAGACAAATTTGGGAAAAAAAATTAAAGTCTATCACTCATCTGAAAATGGAAACAACAGGACATAAGAGTCTCGCCATTTTCCTACCCAGGGTTTCTTATGATTATCTCCAATATTTCATCGCCCTGTTCATCATTCTGTGATCTGCCCCGAAAGCACTCAGCACTGTGTTTTGCAACGTGCGTGGATCTCAGCCAGGCAGTAGCTCTACCTTCTAAGTTTATCTACTTCTGCAGGACAAAGACATTTCTGCTGCCCCTCAGTAAGTACACTGCAGAAAGAAAGCACTCACATCCTTGTCTTGGGAAGCAGAACTACCTTATTTGTAGGTTATAGCCACTTGTTCTAGACCAGGGTTGGCTCCTGCAAAGTAGATATATCCTCTGTCTTCAACTGAAAAGTTTTGTTCCAAATGTGGGCATTTCAGCAGCAATTTCATGAACCTGCTACTGAAAAATCTTAATTCTTTGCTTTCAAAAACAAGGATACTACTTTACCTCACATTCATGTTGTTTCATTTGCCTAAGGAATCAAAACACTCAATCCTTTCCAGCTCCACACCAGCAATTAGAGTGACTTGTAGCGGGTGTACCAAGCCTGCAATGATGGCATGTAACATAAAACCACAAAGCATTTGCTTCCCATTCCTTGTTCGCTTTCGTTTAGACTCATCTGCTGATTTTTTTCTACCACTTAAAATCATTGAAAGGGCTTTAAACACAATTCATAAAAGCATTTGTAAAAACGATGTCAAAGACAAATTTTTCCTGAGGGTGTTTTTATTTGATGGAGTGAAACAAAGGAAAACCATCTTAGTATTTCATGTGATGGGGAGCTTTATCAAAATACAGCTCAAAAAAATTGTTGAAGTCTTCAGACATCTTCTAAGGACATGTTAAAGATGACATCAGTTTTCTGTCTCTCTTTTTAAAAGGCTTTCCACAGTAGTCAATAGGCCTTCCCTCTAATTCAGCATTTTCCAAACATGAACTATCCAGCAACGTGTAAAACACATCATCGGTCACTACCCCCCGAAGATGTGCAAAGTGAACACAACTGATAACTTTCATAAGTTTTAGCCACGGTACAGAATACCAAATAAAACAGAAATAGATGAGAGGGGGGTGTGAAAAGGTACCTTATTTACAAGAGTATGTTTAAAGATTCTCTTCAGGCTAAATAACTACTGTTTAGTAACAAATTTGCTGTAACAAATATCACTTTCAGCAATATTCTTTTGACTCCAAAAGTATTGCCAGAAGGAAGGACATTTCCATTTCAATTAAATGTTAAATTGAAGGGTGGAGGGAAAGTATTAGGGATCCAGCAGAAGCATGCACATCAAACAACTTACTCCTCAGAAACCTCCACAAGTTATTTAAACTTTGGTCATAGGTCAGAAGGATTTCAGTCATGAGTAATAATGAAGGAAACAACAAACTAACAATATTCAAAAAGAACTAATATTGCATAATAGAAATCTTTCAATAACAGAATTGCTCATCTTAAAAAATAAGCAGCATGGTTAAAAGAGCTTAAATATGCACACCTTGCTGCAGATTTGACAAACTGACTGAAACTTTCGAAAACAAATCAAAAAATACAAACATTTAAAATAATTCTATTTTATCATGTCTCCATAAAACAACAGAAAGGAAAGAGAGTCTCATTCCGTATCTCCCCTGGAAGGTGGGGAAGAGGTATTTTAAGTCCTTTTATGTGGTTTTCTTACTCATTTCAGTGTTCTGGTTCTTCTTAACTGACAGTTTACAGATATGTAAGAACTTGTATTTCTCACTTGTCATGGGTTCAAATAGGAAGCTGTATCTGAGAGAAAGCTACATGTCATCCCTCACCAGCAGAAATGGGATTTCTTTGCTAAGCCCAAATCTTCTAAACTACCAAAATTCCTTAAGTCTCATCAGTTTTATAAACTTAATACTTCTAAATGTCATCTTTCAAGCAGGAAGCAACGCAATACTATCATCCCACAGGTTAGCCTAAAGAATCAATTTTGCATATTTTTTAACAGTTTCCCAGACTAAACACAAAATGAATCTGCTGAAAAACAGGTTCTGCTGTTCGGAGCAATTAGTGAACTGCTTGCTGCTAGAATCCACTGCTATTCACGAAGAGTAATACTAGGAGTGATAATTTTGAGACTAAGCAAAATTAGATGTAAATACCTGTACCTGCAGCCAGCAGAAGAGTGGCATAGTTCACTGGTGACTGGTCGAAAGACAGGTAAGATCTGCACAATACAGCACTAAACTCCAAATACACAGTAAAAAGAAAGGAGAAATATACAGAAGGGAGTGTAACAACTTTGGAACAGTCTACAGGGAAGCAGTAGGTAGCACTTCGTATTTCTACTAAATGGTTGTAACTCAACACAAAGAAGGGATATTGTCCCCAAGCAAAGTCCTACTCGATATCAAGTGGAGAGCTCAGCAATTGCTCCTTATCGCACAAACTGAAAGGTTTGCATTTTATGCTCCTACAACACCCAGCATTAAACTGCCAGACTAGGAACGGGGAAAATTATCCAGCCACTCCCAAATGACAGAGACTAATGGGGTTTTTTACATCCCCTCTCACAGGGAAGGTGTTTTTTTCTAAGAGAGCCTAGCAATTTCTATTTGACAAATTTTCTGCTAGTGCTAAGGGGCTGGCGACGTGTTTTATCGGTCCTCACATCTTTCCTCAGCATGTCATAGCTATTACTTCTAACTTCTGCTATTTTTGTTAGAGAGCTGAGAACTGCTTTACATCCTTGTCGGTACGAGCAAGGAGCCCACACAATATCTGTACAACATGCAGTTCTCCCAGTTAGGAACCCCAATAATCCTTTGGTTCCAAGTTTCCAACCAGTGATTTACCCTAAGCTCCTCCTGAGGAACTCCTCTTCCCACCATGATTGTATCTGGTGAAGTAAAATGTTAAAAGGATACAGTTTTCTATAATATACATAACCTGAAATGTTTTGAGTTATTTTGTAATCCAAAACCACTTTTCTAGCATGTTCAGGCTGATGTAGGAACTAAAAAAAAATACTCATTTCAATGTAAAAAAACCGCAACAAACTTGACAGAACTTCACCAGCCTTGATACATAACTGAACATAAGAATATTAAATAATAGAAAAATAGAACTGGTACAACAGCAATAGGATTGTAATAGTTTCTTACTTTTGACTGAGGTATAAGGATAGAGTCTGATGGCAGGACTTGATCAGTGTGATCAAGAGGAAAAGTTTTCCACAAGTCATGACATAAAAAAGTAGAGTTTCAAGAAGGAAAGACAGAAAAAAAGATTTCCACTGACAAGAATCAAGATCTATAAACAGGAAAAAAGAAGGGGCGAGGGCTTTTATGTGTGAGCATGGCATAGCATAAAAAATATTTTAAAAGGATACCAGCCATTCCAAGTGCCTGCTCCAGACAAACAGAAACAAAAATTAAGGAACATATCTGCACTGCCTACCTTTTGGACCTCAAAATTTGAAGGCTGGATCACCTCAAACAGACTTGCTGAAAAACCAGTGGAGAGACACAGGCTCCAGTAGAGAAGCAATGATTTTAAGGACACCTAATTTTATTTTTTTTTTTAATTCCTAAAATTTAACAGATAGTTTAGAACAGAAAGACAATTGTGTTATATGCCCTGCTCTTCTCATTATGCTAGTCCCTGTTGTCATCCTCTCACCCCAAAAATCAAACCAGTTGGCAAGACAGCTAGTCAGATAGCCTTAGACAGTACTTAGAAATCAGGCAATGTGAATATATCCTACTTGTTAAGTTTCAAACCTGCTGTAAAAGCAGAGCAGTTTCAAATAACACAAAATGTGAAACAGGCTACATACTGCTGATTTTAAACCTCTGAAACCCAATTAATGGAAAAAACCAAGACTTCCACTCAATTGGTGTGCCAGTCAAGCTAGTGTCCTTTTAAAATAATTCTCTAGTTTAAACTAATGACAGTTATATTCGGTAATGGACTTCAGGTGGAATTCATCTTCCAAATTTAGACATCCATCTGGGGGTGAGATGAATCATGCAGTGAAAGTGCTTATTTCTCTCCATTGACTATAAAGGGAGCCTACAGAACTAGCTCACTACAGAACTAGTTGCCTCACCTATAGGCAACCAAAGCTGGCGTTCACCAACCTGTCTCCTGACAGCTAAATGTACAGGTTTAAGTGGGATAGCATGTCTAATGGTCATCTTTGACTACCGAATCAAAAAATCAGGCTAGACAAGTTGTCTAGCAGGGTAAGAAGCAGCACTGACTCAAATTAGCAACTGGAATTAGCTTAAGAGGTATGTAAACATTAGCACTCACTATTTTCCCGTTACACAACAGATAGAGGTCTGTTTACAGAAAAATAAGCACACCTTTCAAATAAAACCTCACATGCTTCTGATATCTTTGTACAAATCTTAGCACCCACTGAATATCAAAGAACTATTTTAAAATAATGCAACCACATAAAGAAAGCTATTGAGAAGCCTATATCTTCAAAAAATGATGTGTAATGTGATGAAAATACATTACAAAGCCTACTAATTCTTAAACTCAGCCTAAACTCAAAGAATGTTTCCACAGAAAGCAGTGACTAAGGATTCAAGAATCATTGGCACAACAAAGTATACTACTAAATCAAAATAATCTATTAAGATTGAACCAAAGAGTTAAACTCTGTGATTTGCAAAGCTGTCACCTTCACAAAAGGATCAGCGCTGCTATATTAAATAGCAGCCTCTTGTTTCAAATAATGTAAATCTTCTGAAACCGAATATTTCTGTCCAGCACAATATTACTTCTTGATTTACAAGTAGAGAGGTCTCTTGATTATTCCAATAGTCATTAGAGACACAAAGTAGTATATTTTTATCAATAAGCATGTCTGGGGGAGGGAAGTGAAATACAAAATCACCGCAAAGGAGTCTGAAGGGAGAGCAGAAATAATCTGCCTACAGTCAGCCCAGGCTGTGCATTTGTTCGACCTATACAAACTCAAAACCACCTCTTCCTTAGAACAGCCATTACATGACCAAAATGTACTATGCATCCATAAGAGGATAAAGTCTTATGAAATTAAGCCATTGACTGACACGTACTTGCAGTCCTATCCCTGCTCTGAACACAATCAGATTTTACATTTTGAAGATTTTATATTTTGGTGGCATGCACAAGGTCTCACAAAAAAAAGAATACATAACCAGCGGCCCTAAAACACCCCTTAAATATCTTAGCACCCCAGTGTGGGCCAAAGTTTTAGTGCTACAACTAGAAAGTAGTCTGGAAAATGAGTAACAGAAATAAAAATTATAAAGGGGCAGGCTTTACAACAAAGTAATGGCTGTAATAAGCAAGATCCAAAGGTCCATATCCATTCAAATATCCTCTCCCTAACAGCAGCCAATAATAGATACTGAGTGAAGCATGTAAGAATACAATAAGTACACAGCAATGCTTCCCCAGAAAGTTCCCTGATCCCCCAACAGTTTGCAGAAGCAGGATTTCCTGAACAAGAATAGGTAGGTATTTGATGATTCTTCCACAGCAGTTTCCCTCTACACTGATGTAATGTTTAGACTCCTTAAATTCCTGAGGCAAGAAATTCTATAGCTTAATTACACGTTCTGTCGAGAACCACCTCCTTTTGTCTGTTTTCAATTCATCAGCTGCTATTTTCATTAGATACCTCTTAGTGTGTGTGCACTAAAAAAAGACAGTGAATAAACACTCCCTATTTTGGTCCTGTTGGCTGCTGAACACTTTACAGGATTCTGTCACACCACTTTTTGGTCACCTTCTCTACTGTAACAAATTCATGCTGTTCCTCTTACAGATATTGTTCCATGTTTCCGATTTTGTCTTCCTTAAAACTTCAACTACATTCTTTTTGAGGTGATGACAGGGATAGGGGTAAGCAGGGCAGAACTGTGTAAGATGATGAAATTTTTTCAAATTCCTTTTTTAAAACGGTATAATCGTTATTCTCCCTTTTTCCCCTAACCATTTCTAGAGGCAATAGTCAGCTTTGAGCTCATCTTTTTAGATGAGAAGACAAGCTTGTTCCTCCCCACCTCCAAATACAACACATGAAGCAATTTATGGGAAATTTCATCTGCCATTTTAATGTCTGGTTGCCGAGCAATGTCAAGTGTTTGTGCAATTCTAGGGTCTGCCCTTGTATCTAAAATCCATCAGTACAGTCTGTGAGCTCACCCTTCTTCTATATACTTTATGAACTTGAACATGCTCTGTTAACATAACTCTGCAGAATTGTTACATGGGACCCCGCTCTATTTACTCCAACTCTTCCTTTTTTATATTTTAGTTATTAATTTAACCACATCAAGTCCTTTTTCCCTATCCTATGGCTGCTGTTTCTTCAAAATTCTTAGGTGGGGGCCCTTGTCAAATGCTTCTGGACATCCAAGTAAGCCACTTCTGTCAAATCTTACTTATTCACGTGCTTGCCTTTAAAAAAACTCAAGTGAGTTTGCAAAACATGACATCCCTTCACAGCAGACTCTTAACTCTTCTTCAATACATCATGTTTATCTATGCTATTTTTGTTATTATCATTATTTCAACTGATTTACTTGGAACAGATGTCAGGCTTAGTGATTTGTAGTTCCCCAGATCTCTTCTGAAGCTTTTTCTTTTAAAAAAAATATAATCAGTGTAACAGATTAAGACATCAGAGATCACACATAAATGAATTTATATCTTAGCCAGATATTGTATTTGCTGCTTACTGTCCACGGTACAATGATCCTTGCTTGCTTGCTGTTTGGAAAGCTGTACTTTCACGTGCAAAACCAAGTCTGCCTAAAGAGATGAAAGTGGTTTTCACTTTTTACTTAGAAGGTTTAAGCACTGTCTTTGGGAAGTTCAGTACATGCTAAAGATTTACTGTAACAGTAACACTACAAACATTTAATTGTATGAAAAGAACTCTCTTATCTTTCCAGTCTGTAAATAATAGTCCCATAAATATATGCTCCTGTGCAGGAGTAGCCATTCAACTATGTAATAGCTGTCCTAATTACCACGAAACACAAATGAGCTTATGAAGACACAGTTATTCACTTGCAAATGAGACAGCATTCAAAGAGAAGTAAAACTTATAACATCTTTCTGGAATTGACAACCTCTGTGGAAATTACAACCACCAAGCAGGCAACTTGAGATGTGAACTAAACCAATATACACAAGTATCTTTAGCCTCATCAATTGTGTGAAGTTGCAGTTTTACATCCCAAGGTTTCTAAGGGTCATCTAAATTTCAGGTCTAAGTTTACCCAATTTTTTGTCAGCATGGTGTCAACCTTTTTTTTTTTTACTCACAAATCCAAAGATAAAGAGTTGAAAATGAGTCAAATCTTACAAACTTATCAAATGCCTTTCTGTGGCACAAGCTCAAACGCTAGGTTTCATTGTGACCATGTTTTTACTGGCAGGATGTTAAGGTTAGACATAACAGTGTGTTTAAATCCATATGCAACTGTTTCAGCTCCTTTTTCACCTCTACATGTAGTTCTAGTATGTTTAAGTCAAATGTAGGGAGAAAAACAAAACAAAACATTATCAAGACTAGTAAGAAGCCATTGGAGCAAGCATAGTGTTCACATTTTAAGTTTTTAACAGCATTAAGGATAAAAAAATTACCCTATTACAGATGTTGAAAAAACACCTTTCCAAATATGAGATGAAAACACTTAAAAGCCTCTTGTGCTGTTCAGTCTTCCGGGCATCAGAGAAGTTAACAGTATCCTCACTGCTGCTGCTGCTGGAGCAGGGAAGGGACACAGCAGACAACAAGCTCATACACAGTCTTGATATTAATAGCAGAATGCTAAGAAACTCAAGAGAACAATGAAGTTGTAAAGAGTTCTTTCCGCTCTTCCCCAGCTGTCATAAGAAAGCTGGTAGAAACAAACAAACAAAAAAATTGGCTGTCAAAACAAACAAAAAAACCCCACCAAAAATATTCTGCCTTTCAACACCTGTATTTTGTTTCATTTCAACTACAACACTTAACGTTTGGGGCCTCTTAAATCCTTTAATGAAAATCACAGAACAGCTGAGACTGGAAGGGACATCTGGAGGATGCCTGCTCCAACCCCCCTGCTCAAAGCATGTCAATGACAGTAAGTTGCTCAGGGCTGTGTACAGCTGGGTTTTGAGTTATTGCCAAGGATGGAGACTCCACAACATTTTTGGACCACCTGTTCCAGTGATCCATCACCCTTACCATAAAAAAATCCCCATTTTTTTCTGATGTTTAAATGGAACCTCCTGTATTACAATTTGTGCCCAATCGCCTTGTCCTGTCAGTGGATATTACCAAGTGGAGCCTGGCTTTGTCCTCTTTATTCCACCCCATCAGATTACTTATACACATAAGGTGCCCCTGAGCATTCTCTTCTCCAAGCTGAGTAATCCCAGCTCTCTCAGCTTGCCCTCACAGGAGAAATTCTCCAGATCTTCAGTCATCTCAGTTGCCCTTTACTGGACTCTATCCATTATGTCCATGTCTCTCCCGTACCGGGGAGCCCAGAAGCAGATACAGCAATTCAGGTCTGGCCTTACCAGTGCTGGGAAAGGATCCCTTCCTTGATCTGCTGGGAACTCTTTTCCTAATGCATCCAGAACACTTCTGGCCTTCTTTGCTGAAAGTGCACATTGATGGCTCACGTACATCTTTCCCACCAGAACCCCCAGCTCTCTTTCTGCACAGCTGCTTTTCAGTTGGTTAGACCCTACCATGTACCAGAGCCTGGGGTTGTTCCTCCACAGGAGCTTGATTTCCCTTTACTGAACTTCATGAGGTTCCCATCAGACAATTCCTCCAGTCTGTCAAGGTCCCTCTGGATGTCAGCACAGCCTTCTTTGGTCTATCAAGCATTCCTCCTGCAAACTTGCTTAGGGTGCACCTCTGTATGACCACCTAGGTCAGTAACAAAGGTGTTAAACGGGACTGGCACTGCTACTGAGCCCTGGGGTACACTGCTAATGACTGGCCACCAGCTTTTGGGCCACTTCTGACTTTGTGCCACTGATGCCAACCCTTTGAACCTGTCAGGTCAGACAGTTTCCAGTTGCTTTCACTGTTCACTCACTTGGTGTGTACTTCATCAGTTTGTTTAGGAGACAAGCTGAAAGCCTTACTGAAGTCAAGATAAACAATGTTTCCTGCTCTGCTCTCATCTACCCAGCCAGTCCTCTCACCACACAAGGCGGTTAAGCACGATTTCCTCTCCGTGCTATGCTGACAGCTCCAAATCAATTTCTTGTCTTTCGTATTTGTAAGTTATTCTAGCTCCTCTTCTTCATCTTCTCCAATCTAAGCTTTTGGTTTGTGTTTTTTTTTTCTTTTGATGTCTACAGTACACTTATTAATAGTTGCACATCTACTAATGTCCCTAAAACAACTAACAATCTCACAGCACTGCTTAACAAACTACTTATTCCAGCCAGGCACTGAAATAACAATGCTTCTTGTTTCTCCACAAATGTATGTAAGCTAGTAGAAACGTTGTTGCAGCTGTAATGGCCTAATGATCTCAGAGGAGCAAGGAAAACACCCTACTCCCCGCCCCCAAATATACTCACTACTTACCACTATGCCTCTAAGAAATTTTCTTTCCTTTAAACTATTTTGTTAATAGTATCCTTTCTACACATCTAGGATAATAACCCATATTTTGTCAGGCTCTTGACAGAAATATCTCCTTTTCTCAGATTTCCTGGCTTCCCTGAAACAGAAACATCAGGAATTTTAGGGAGCATCTTCTCCACGTTTTTTCCTTGAAGTCTTTCACCTTCTCTCTTCCCTTCAGAAGTGCAGTGAAGAAACATCAGACTCTAAGCTATGCTAAGAAAAGACCCATGCTTACACTATCAGGGATGAAAGAAAGGACAGCACTAAACCCTCTGCACTCAAGCAGTGGTGTGCCTAGAAGGTAAGCATCCTTTCGACCTCCACTAGAACTAAAAATGCATAAAAAAAAATTAGCTAGCAAAGAAGGGATGCAATTTTCATAAATTCTGTCCATTTTCAAACATTTCCAGGTAGTGGATAATCCCGTAGTTGGTTTGGCTAAATGGTAGCTCAGCTCTGTAAGTCTTACAGTAATGGCAGGCTACAGTTGTGGTTTTACACTGTATTATACATCTGACCAAGTGTTTCATACACACGCTGTGGCATTAAATGGAACTGGAAGAGCAGATTACAACATGAATCCTGTATTCTTTCACCAATTTAGTGATGTACTGCCAAAAAGGAGTCCATTTTAAAAGCCATGTTGTACATTTGGCCAGGACACGTCTGCTATAGTTCCGACACACCATGGACAATTGTCTGACAACCATTTCTGGGGTACTAATGCTCTCTGCAGCCCAGTGATTGACTAAAATATTTTAAACAAATTCTGACATACTCCCAATCAGATTATAACAATTTTCAAGCAGCTGATGCCCTGGGTCAGTGCTAGTTGACAGCAGCCATTTAAGAACTCTTTCACACGCGTGCAAAGTTAAATCAACTTGGCACTCTCTCTGGTAGGCAATTGTCTCCTTAAAGTATGAGCACTATTCATCCAAGTGAATTGCTGCATTAAGGGGACAGTTGGCTGGCATGGGGAGGACCGGACTGATTGACAATGCGCCTTAGTCACAAAGAAGTTGCAGCAAGAGTTTCTAAAAACCAAAAAGCAGTTAAGACTGTGAATAGATGAAGCTGGATGAAGAAACAAAAGTACAGGATGTTTCCAGGAAGATGTCTGTGGTTCAATAAGCTTCCTAACTATGACTAATCTTAAAACAGTTCTTGTGTCTTATTTTGTAAATTTAGCACCTCAAGTATTTCAGAGAATTTCAGTTTGCTACTTAACCCCCTAACACCAGCTAAATATTGCAGCAACAGTTACTTGTGGAGGGTTTTTTTGCAGAGCTATGTATGCTAAACAGCTAAGAGCTCTGTGCAGCTTCCCAGGGAGGGAATTTTATTTCACATGTGAAATGTTAATAAAGAAATGCAAGCAGCATTTAAGGACTCATTCTCAAATTATTCTAAGGAGATTACAATGTTCCCATCCCCCCGCCCTTTGTGAAACTTCAAAGAGAAAGTACAAGAAAGCTTTACAGTGCTGAGGTCAAAATAATCACACAGACAGTCAAAAAATGAGAAAAATTCAATATGCAGGAGTGCAAATGATACATTTTACAGGAAGTGTAGCAGAGTATTACATTAATAATCACTGTATTTGAGTTAATTTTTCAAGTATTATTCCTTCATCATTTGTGTACACAATACAGATACCATTGTGTAAAGCATTAATAAAAGATGCCAAAGGCTCTGCTGTGGAAGTCAATGGGATTACTCCAGATACCACCAGCAAACACATGGAATAACATGCAGTCAAACTTTCGGTGTAAAAGTAAGACTACAGGGAGCCACTCAGGATGTCAGCCTGAGGCTGAAAATACAAATAAGGGTCCCCAAGCCCCACACAATCTGTCATATAAAGCCTATCAGATTTAAACAGCAATTTAAAGAGAGTCCTTTCAGCTACTTAAGGATAAACTGCTCAGAAGTTTGCTAACAGTTTACAAAGTGTTTGAGTTTTCTCATGATAATTCTTATACCACATATATACATCATAAACAGATTCTAGCTTCTGTAAAACATTTGTAGTCAGGCATAAGCGACATCTCATTCACTGCTCAATGTAGTGAACTAATATAACCATACTATCTAAAAGAAAGAAGGAAAAATCTTTGATTCAACTACTAAGTTAACCTAGCTGTTTGAGCTAACAGATCCAATTCATTGCCTGTAAAGGCAGGCAACACTTTGTCCTAATTTCATACTCTAATGAAGTCTACTTCAATAGAGTCACCTCCACTTATCCCAGCAGATAATTTAGTCCTTTTGTGTAAAGCTAATCCAGCTCTCCCTAAGTCAAGGGGAATTTTGCACTTGACTTCAGAGCGAAAAAGGATCATGTCCTAGAATAGGAACGCTAAAATATCTGAGTAAAAATAGGTTCAGATTTTCCAGTTCCGAATGAGCCAAAAGCCCCCCAAACCAATGAACAACCAAACCTCCCCTCCAAAGAAACCTTTAAAAATGGAAAAAAGGCTAATTTCCATTTCAGCTTAAAGCACATGAAAAGTTATTTTACATGGCAATGTTTTTAAAGAGAATAATCCCATTCAGATATTCTGACTGTAAAACTCCACTATCTGCATCTGCTTTGGCTTTTCAGTTTCAGAGGAACTCAGGGGAAAAGTAACAATCCCTCAAATCCAGGAAATACTCTGAGATGCAACAGTTTAATGGCATGGTTTCCAAGCTGTAGAAATCCTGCAGCAGTAACACTTACTTTTCAGTTCTCCATCAGAGCTGTTAGGGTTTAATGAAGAACATCTAAGACTGTGATCAGTCCACTGGCTTGGAAGTTTTTGCATGTTACTCTGCTGGCCTAAATGTGATTTGATTTCATCACATAAATTACCCAGTTACCTGGCTATACTGTAGCACATGTAATGCAATAAACAATGTTTACTTCTAACTATTTGTATAACAATGAAAATAAAATACAACAGACCTATGCAGCCAAATTAAGTCATATGCTGACTGACCCAGTGGTAAATTACCCTTCTGATGGCATTTTTTTAATATTTAAAGTGAGAAAGAAATTTTTTTTTAGGTGCAATTTATATTAAGACATGGATTTACTGCTGGGATAACCTATTTTGAATTTAAGAAATATTCAAACTACGTTGTTAGTCACCAACATTTTAAACAAATTCAAATCACCAGACTGGCAGAGTTCATTTGTAACCACCTGAAATCGGAATCTGAACATCTAAATATCTGAAGTAACATAAGCTGTTACAAGTGTAAAGGATATTCTCCACTTAATGTTATTTAGATACTGGTTCACTGGAATCTCAGAAACACTTAGGGAAGATAAGGGACAGAGAGGAGATTTGTTTGTATTTTCAAAAAACCCACAAACTTGCAAGTATGAGATCTATTCATTCTAATGCCTTAGAGGTTTTGGTGACCAAAAATTATTCGCAAACTAAAGCTAACATTCCCTTTTGTAAATAAATCTATCAGATTTAAAACAAAATGTAGTTTGCATTTAGAATTATTGCCTTCTATATTCTTATCTAAAAAGCAGCATATTATTAATTTGTACTATAAATGTAACTGATTATTTATATGAATTGCAATCAGAATTTCCATTCAAATGCCACTGAACACAAATTATGAAAAGAAAAAAATGTCTTGCATAGAAATTGCACTTTCATTGCTTAAAGAATTATATACATAGCTTAAGAGAATTATTAAGACACTTTATTATTACATTAAATGCACACGCAGAAAATCCATGCCCTTGGCAAAAAGCTAACAAGATTAATGCAAACCTAATATATAGTTAGAGTCAATATATTTTACTGACTAATAAGACAACCTCTTTCTTTGGGAACAGAACGAAGAAGCACAAGTGTAAATCTAAGTTAAGATAATAATTTCAAATAACCATATAAAATCAAGGTGTCATGCTTGTTAATGTTAAGTCACATTGTATTAACTTGGCTATGATTTCACCATGTATGCACCAAATTTAAATAGCATTCTGAAGGTATGTCAGACCTAAACTAAAGGGAAGGGGAGGTAATCAAAGAGTCCTAGATGTATAATCAATGCAAATTAATTCCAGAATATTTAAATACATCTACTATGCATGAACAAGTTAAATGGTTTCCAGGGAAATAATTTTTCATCTATAAACCAATACTTGTCTCACTTTACGTACCTCATGATAGCCTGAATCAATCAGTTCTACAGGTTTCCACAGCATACAAGCTAAGAAATATTTCCCAAAATGAAAAACAAGATTGATAGCTTTACCAAATTACATTTTGCTAAAGATTTTGCATATTTGTTTTGCTAAAACAAATATGCAATTATTCAGCAAGATATTTTGAAAGCTTATCGCTTTAAATAGCCTCAATCACTATGATTTATGAATTGTGGTTTTATAACTTAAAATACAGTACAGAACTATACTTGAAAGTAAAAAAAAAGTACCCATATTACTATTGCATCTTAGCCTTTAAAGCCATATGCAGCCAGCACTTAATTTTTCTGTCTTCTGAAGCTGAGACTTTTGTATTTGCATTTTGCTCACTCATTTAAAATCACAGAACAACAACAACAAAACTCTAAAAAAACACTAAACAAAAACACATAACCCTTTTTTCCACCAACTACAGAATGTTACTACAATACTTCCTTTTCAGGTTTGAGAAAACAAATGTTACTCAGGAAAACTTCCCCGAGTGACTGGTAGTAACAGCTCAGGAATTATCCTTCTTTTCCCTTCTCTTTCCTTCATGGATAATTGTTTTCAAAAGGAATAGTATTTTGCTTTATGCTGGAAGTGTTCTTCAGTAGAATATTTAACTTCACTATGAAAACAGAATTAAACATGGTTGTCCACAGTGAAACTAGTATACTCTTCTCTCCAGTGCATGTTTTTCAATTACGAAGAGATGAGCTGATCTGGCCAATACTATTATAACCTTTAATAATCCTTTAAACAAATATTTAACATCGGTATCAGTTAAACAAACCTATCTCTCTCTCTGCTTTCAGGACTTTGTCATTCTATTCATGTATCTTCTATCCTAGAATATATGGGAGGGGGAATCCCAAAAAACCAAAACCAAAGAACATACTTTGGCAAAAATCCCATATATCACGTCTCAGAAAACTAGGAGGACACTATATTTTAAGACATTACTGCTGGAAGAAAACCTGAATACTTTTTATTTAGAAAAGGCAGAATCAGAAGTGCCATCTGTTGCTCAAACCACTCAATTCTGAAAATTTCCCTCTAACTAAACTTCCAAAAACTTTTACTTGAGACATTAAGTCTATCTCCTGAATGGAGTGGATTAAAAAAAAAAAAGAAAACCCCAAACTAAACAAACAAAAAAACCCTCATAAGAATGATACACAACACCTGAGCTAGTCATCACACAAACTAGAGAATTGTCTTTGCCCTATAGAACTTATTTAAGCATTGCATGAATTTGCATTAGTAAAACAGAAAAAACCCACCATATTTTCAGGTTCACTTGTCACTGAAATATTGCAAGATTTTCTATCAAGAGAAGTTACCTATAAGTTCATAAGATGCATTATTACCTATGCTTGCAGCTTCATCAGAGCATCGCTATAAGTTCACAGCTCTAAGGAAACGTGTAGTATTTCAACTGAACTACTGCAATCAGAGCTAGTCACAAATATTAAATACTATGGATCAACAAAACACCAGAAGTCATAAAATGTTCTGCTGGCACGTTCTGTTTTCAGTTTAAGAAGTTATGGGAAAAAGGACACAAAACACTTGTTTTCATCACCATAAGCTTTCCTCTTATTTCATCTCATCTTTGCTTAGTCCTCACATGAATATCAATGCTACATTTTTATAGATCGTTAAAATGTGAATTTTGCAGCTCGGTTTGGTGCAGATTTTTAATTTTTAAGATGTTCAGAGACCACTGTTTTATACAAACTTCAGACCTAAATGTCACACTTAATTCTCTGTTTTTCACAGACTAACCTTGTTAAACTTCTAACCAAAACACTACACATTTTTTCTGTTAATATGCCTCTTAAGACGTCGATTTGGAAATCAGTAAGGTAAGGTTTTAATTTCCAATTGCAGACCTCCAGAAAAACAGAGTCAAAATCAAGGCAAAGAAAGGAAATACAAGAGAACTAACAAGATGTACGACTAAACTTATCGATTTGTTCTAAACGCTTTACAATGAAATACAGAACTTTCGTATTTATTTTCAAATTTCCTTCCTCAATCTCAGCTTTGATAATGTTTTCTTTCCTACAGTTTGGCAAATGAATGTTAGTTTCAGATAAATGTGTACTTTGAAAACAAGTATTTTCTAGATGTTAATTCTATATTCATTTTTCAGTGGAGAGTACTTTAAACAAAACCTTAAAAGTGTTGTTCATCTTCGAGGCACCTGTTAAGTCTATGGAAAGACCAGCTGTTATGAACCAGACCAGAAGTCCACAAAGCCCAAACACCTCTGAGTTAGACCAGAGGTTCACCACTGGTTCCCACCATCTGAGATGCTGGGCAATACTGGATGCTCAGGAAGGGAGCCAAAGAATCAGGAAAGCCTGTGGCTGTGCTATCCTTGGTTCAGTCTTTTAGCTTCTGGACTCTGGGGTATACTGTTACTGAGAAAATAGTATTTCTGTTGAACACACTAAGCTGGTAAAGATCAAACTGAAATAGTTAGAATATGCAAAGGAAGAGAAGGACTTTGGATAGTTTTTCTTTTAGTCTTCTGTGGTTACAAGTGCCAGCCATGATTTGAGTTTTCAGTAAGATGTTCTTGAAAAGCAAGAAGATACACTCAACAACTGAGGCCTGTTTTTCCTTTGTCACATTTTAAGCATAAATATTAATTTTGTTATCTAACCATACTTAAAATAACTTATTAAAACTGGATTGTTCACTATTAATTTGCTTCAAGTCTTCCTTTCCTGGCTGACTGCCAAAACAGTTATAATGCTATACAATTGCAATACACAAGAGACCCATAGCACCCTCTAATTACTCTTTAAATACCTCACACAAGCACTGCCTTTCCTTAAAACTGTGAGGGCATTAAGCAGGGCCAAAAATTCCAAAACCTTTAGTCCAGATACTGTATTTTATTCCTGAAGCTGAAGTTTACATGCACCATGAATACACTTGCCTGAACTACGGGCAAACATTTGGAACACAAACAGAGTCCTCCAGTCCGACCTTTCTTTTGCTACAGGGCTGTCAGTCCTGGTAAGCATAAATGAGACCTGACTGCATTTATTCCATTATTATTCCATCATTCACATTAGGAATAAAATACTGTTACTGTCTCTGTTTTGCAAGATTACAAAGTGCTTTGGGCATGTGGAAACAAAGGAAATTTACCCCACTAAATCACAGTCTTCCAATATGAAGACTGACTTTAAATGTCTGATTAATGCCACAAAATTCTCCTGAAAGTTTGTCCAAAACGAAGTTAAAGGCCCTGATCTACAAAGATTTACTTACGTGGGTGTGTTTACTCAACTTCACTGCCAGTGGAAGTAAATAAAGTTATTCAGATCCTGTTATTAGGATCAGTTTAGCTGATCCTAAAACCTGAACTGAGAAGGTGGTTCAACAGTTCCAAAGAATCATTTTCCCAGATTTCTCTAGACCTCTTGTGTGAAGAAAGCCACAGAAACATTAAGAGAAACATCTTAAGACATAGAAGTTTTTCATACCCCTGAAGCAACAACTTGAAAGACAAATTATTTGATGTTCAGTAGCACCATTAGAATTCAAAATTTATGTAAACATTTAAGATATAGGTGCAGTCAATACTGATATTTATTAGTCTCATATAACACTATTATAAAAGCACTTGCCTTCCAAAAATACAAAGATAAAATACAGTCAGGTTAGCAAAAAAAGTTATCTATTTTCCTATGCAACAACTAAGAGTACTCAAGAAGCTGATACAGAAATGATTCCAGTCTGAGGTTTTACTTCCTCAGCACTCTCCAACCATACTCTGTAACATTACGTAACGTTACAGTCATGAAAAATCGAAGCAAAACCCCAGTCTTGGCCACAACAGTCAACACAGCCTTAGATGCACTTAGTGATGATCCCCACAGCAGTATTCCACTGGGCTGTGGGGCTCGGATACAAGCCAGGGCTAGCAGTCCTTGCAGGAGATCCTCAGCTCGAGGGCCTCATTTCAGCTGAGCATGACTTTGATCCACTGACTTACAGGGACACGTCATGAAACCTGGTGCTCTATATAGTGCCCATCCGAAGTGGCAAAAGAGTATTTCCCATCCTATTTCCAGCTATCCTTTGCCTTTTCAAATTTTTAAAAAAATATGTGTTTAAATCTAAAGGGAACAAAACTCATGAATAAGTAATAGTGTTTACTTAACTCAATTTTTAGCATTAACATTACTATCATCTCTGATCCTGCATTCAGTTGGGCATGTTAACTTTACCTAAGGGTGCAGTCTCACCCATTTCAATAACTTACTTTGGTGCCAGTTTCTGTTTTGATGCACTGGCACCATCAAGGATAAATCCCCATAAGTGCAAAAGGCAGTAAGAACAACCTCTTAAAACCTAAAATTAGTTGACAGTATCTTTTCAATATGACTTTTTCCCTATTAAATTCAGCCTACACTCAGAAAGTTTTCCAGGTTTGCCTTCACAACCTGGCAATTGATAATACAATCTGGAGCCCTACAGTCATTGGTGTGAATGCAGCCAGGGACTGTAGTGATTGCAAGAAGTTCCCATACGGTAACTGTAACGCAGTTTGTATTAAAAAAAAAAAAAAAAAAATTAGTGGTTGCCACATCATAAAATTCATCACTATAAAACAGCCTCCTACTGGCACTCTCAAGGAGAACAAAAATGAAGCATATCCTGAGACTTTTTTATCTACTTGTATATGGAGTTGTTCCTCCAGGATAAAAACTAACCCATTCTGTTACAGTAGTTAGAGAAAGCTACAGTTCTCCCTCACTGATCAATCTGTTCCATCAGCAAGCATGGGATTTCCAGTAACAGAAGCCTGAAACCTTTCACGAGGACTTCACAGGAACCACAGGCTGTGTATGTACACATGGAAGGTGTCCTGTCTGAAAAAGGCTGCTTGATGTGACACAGCAGAATAAGGATACGTTCCTAAAGTAGTCTTTGTGTTCGTACTGACAACAATTTTTACATTAACATCAAGGCATCTTACTCAAATTGTGATCAAAGTATGCAGCAAAAGAGTTGGATGCAAAGAGGGAATATGGATGAAAGAACATTGTTTCTTTTAACTAACCTTTTGAACACAAGGAATTATCTATTGAAAATACACAGCTTTTGTCCAAAGGCAGCACACATAAGAAAAGTAAAAACATGCAGTTAGTTTCTTCATAAAGTAAACTTTGACCATATAAACTGACATGTGCCACACTGTAGACTTTCACATCATGGTCACATGACAGCCATCATTTATCAGACCAAACAGAGCAATGATTTCATTCTTCAGAAGCTGCAGAAGTATAAAAAGCTCAAAATAGAGAGCATTCCCTTAGTGCAGAAGCATAGTTCTGATATGATGCATGAATATTGATAAAAAAACCTAAACGGTGAAGTTTTTCACTAATTGTTACACAGTCTGCAGTACACCAAAGATTTATTATTTTTCTAGCTATTTCAAATAATCAGCAATTTATATATATTTTCAATTTTGTTCATCTATTTTGTAGTCAAAAAATTGTTGTCGGGTAACAAATATTTCCCTGAAAATCTACCTTTATAATATGAAATACAGATTAAAGCTACCTTCGGTTCACTACTGTTACTCCAAAGTTATGGTACTGGGGTCCAGATATTAAATTATTACTGAAAACTGTACCAGTAGCTCTGCAACCAGCAAAACCAGGGAGGCCCCATTTCCTGCATCAGTGTCCAGCCTCAGGTAAGTACTGACGTGAACTCTCTGGTGTGCAGGTTAAGAGCATTCTTCTACTTGGTTTCCCTACTTTCACAAATTCTGTAGAAATTGCTCACCTGGGAGACCTCTGCTGTCAAATTTGTTTGAAATCAGGTAAAGGCCAGAAAAGTTATTAGAAGGACTGAAGGCACACAGATCTTACAGCTACATTTGAGCTGCATCTGCTAAGAAAATAAAGCTAACAATGCATGTGGAATAATTAATTACTGGCAATTGCTGCTACCAACTACTGTCACCCTTTCACAGGCCTGGTATCACTGGATCTTTTTCTTTGAAATTCAGCACAGTGTCAGTGCTGCTGTCCTTCTGTTTCCATCACAGATGCTACCTTGTCCCAAAATTACCCGCAACACCCTAGCTGTGCAAAACACACACAGTCTCCACCCTATGCCTGTGCTCAGTAGGAACCTCCTATAACTAAACTTACAGATACGCATCAGAAACACGAGTAGGAAGGGTAAGGTTTTGTTGTTTGGAAAGGAACGGTTCTTACATCTGTGAAGCAGAAACAAGCAAAACTGTAATACCTACCAACAGAGATACTGCAAGTGTAACTGATAAAGCTATTTTATTAGATATCCCTCTTCAAGGTCTTACTTTCCAAAGAGGAAAGCAAAAGACTCTGAAGTAAACTTCTGTATCTTGCTTCCGTGACTAAAGGTCAATTTCGCTTGTAAAATTTGCCTGGAATTTTATTCACCTGTCTATGAATTAATAAAACAATACTTCTTCCTTGTCAACAGTCCCAATTTTTAAACTGGTTTTGGAACATTCTGCCAGTTTAAGCAAACCCACACACCTAATTTTTAATTAACGACCAGTCTCTGCTCAGAGGTAAATCCAGTAGGTACACCCAAATACACCTTCTCAAAAACATGAGGTTCAGAAATACTTCTGCCCTAGTTTTCCCAGCGCACAGTGGACCATACCCGCATGCACACCAGACACCTGGAACAATAAACCCCATAATACTTGTAATATAGTATAATGGAGAAGAAGACGCGCTAGCCCTGGGCCTGAGGGTTGAGCATACAACTTTATGCACGTCGAGCCTGCGGATCCACACAGTGCAGAAAGTTACACGCAGCCTCCGCAGGAACCGGGGCCTGTGTGTGTCCAACACATTTTTTTTTAAACTCTAAGGAAGACGAGGAGGCTTGATGAAATGTGATGACTGAACACTTAAATTAATGACTCAGAAATGTAAAGCAGTCATGTCCCAGGTTCGATGCAGGGAGAGGGAACAGTAAGGGAAGAGGGGAGAAATTAATAGAAAAGACATCCACGCAGGCCAAGCTGTAGGCGACTCGCAAACCAGTTTCCTGAATTTCGCCCTTTTACATCCTCCGGCCGAGAGCCGGGAGCTGAGCCGGGACCGGTTCACGCCGAGCACCAGCCCGGGCAGTGAACGCCGCCGCCGCCGCCGCCGGGGGACGAGCGGCCGCCCTGCAGCGCCCGCGACCGCGGCAGCCCCGCGGGAAGGGCCGCAGGGGAACCGGGCGGAGGAGGGGGACTCGGGGGCCTCCCCCCACAAACTTACCGCCCGCAGCCCGCCTCCCGCAGCCCGCCCAGCCCAGCTCGGCGCCCGCCCGCCCGACCCCTCGGCCCCGCGGGCGGGGGCTCGGGCCCGGGAGAAAGTTGCCGAGAAAGTTTCTGCGGAGGAGAAGGGTCCAAGGGTGCCGGACGCCCCCCGCCCCCGGGGCGCGGCGGCGGGGCGAGGCCGGGGGCGGGCGGCCGGGGCCTAGTGCCTCCATCGCCGCCGCCATCGCGGCCGCCGCTCCCGCGGGGCGGCGGAGCGGGGACGCGGCCGGGGCCTCACCTGCCTCTCCTCGGCGTGGCGGGTGGGAGAAGGAGGGGGGGAGGGAGGGAAGGAAGCGGGGCCCCCCCCGCTCCTCCCGGAGCCGCGGCGACCCGGGGAGGGAAGCGGGGAGGAGGGGAAGGGAGGAGGGACGAGGAGCGGGAGGAGGGAGCGGAGCGCTCCGGTGCGTGCGGGGAGCCGGAGCCTCGCTGCGGGAGGAGGAGGAGGCGGTGGTGGAGGAGGAGGAGACTCCCCGCCCCTACGGCCGTGCTCTCCGGCGGGCAGCGCGGCCCCTCCTCCGTGCCAAGCTTCCCCCCATGCGGCCCGGGCCGGGCTCGCCGCGCCTCCCGGCCGGGGCAGCGGCTCCACGCCCGAGCCGGAGGCCGCGGGGAGGAGCCGGGCGGCCCCCGCGGAGCCGGGCTGGCGGCAGCGGCGGTGCCTCCTCCGCGCCGCTGCGCACCGAGACAACATGGTGGAGGCGTGCGAGGCCGTGCGGGGGCGGCGGGCGGAGAGCCGGGGTTCGCCCTGCTCCGCCGTTCGGCCAAGCGCGGCCGCCCGCTCCCAGCCTTTTCTACCCGGGCTGGAGCCGGGGCTGGGTCGCGGGGACCCTCGTCGGGGTAGATCCGGGGGAAGCTGCTCCTCCCGCCGTGCCAGGCGGGTCAGCTCGAGGAGCCTCTCGGCAGAGAAGCTGAACGTGATAGACTTCGGCAGCGGACCCTTTCGGCGTGGTGCGTGAAAGCTGAACAAAAATAACTTTTAAAACTCCTCTCCCAGACGTCTCCGGGTGGGACATGCCTTAGGCTCGGTACATTTAATTTCTTTCGGGTCAAACAGATGCAAAAAGTCCCTTCGGCAGTGCGGGTGCTGCAGGGGGAGCGAGGCGCTGCAGCGGCCGGCGGGGAGCGGTGCCCGGGGCTCGAGAGTGCCCGGGTCTGCACCGCAGAACAGAACTGTCGCCCTAATACCGAGCAAGGAGGGAACGAGCCCGTAAATTACGCGGCAATAACTCCGGGGTATTTTATGTTACGGGTCTCCCACTCACCGCAGTTCCAGAAGTCAGCGTTTCACATTTAAAGAAGTAAAAAATGGGATTTGTGTGAAGTTGGGCTTCTTTGATGGTTCGTATGCATCTACCCTTAGAACTGCAGACTCCAGGAAAAAGCGACAGAAAATAAATTAAAAAACAACCTAAAGAACCAAAGTCATCGAAGTTTATATGGGCATATCGGCAATTCTCATTCAACATTATCGTTTATTGTTTTCAGCTCTCAGTCAAATTTACATTTATATCTCTTGCCACTATTTGCTTTAAAGGCTGATTGTAAAACAGTAATTGTATTGATCACTAATGATAACCTAATATAGTTTAGTTTAAAGAAAAAAAGGGAGACAGGATGTCCAATTTATTTTGCAGGCAATGCTGCAGAGTAAAGCCATTTGTATTTTTAAATTTCAGATAAAGCAAATACAATACATGTATTTGCTTTTAGAGGGCAATAAATGCACTAAGCAGTTAACAAAAAGGCAAAACTGTTCTAGATTTGGAGACTCGGTACCATAAATTGTTGTCCTGTAATCCTGTTAGAGTGGTGGAGTTTATAATTTCCTGTTCAGTCAGGAGTCTAACATTATACGAATTGATTTTTAATTTAGAAAGCAACAGTGAGTTTTAGAAATTGACCTGGGCAATGAATTACTTAACTGAGCAGGAATGTTTACAGACTGGTTGGAGCTGTGGGTCTGCCATGGCTTCTTCACTTGTCCAGCTGGGCTTATGGGAGTCTTGAGTGAAAGCAAGGTTTGACTTCCAGTATCGTATGTGGGGGTTTGTATACACAGGCAAGCATTGCTGCATGGTTAATTTTACAGCACAATGGTAAAACTTCCGTATATGAAAAACACAATGAGCCCTTATTGTGTCATCATCTTCATTATGTTTCAGAATTACTCATTTAAGAAATTTTTTCAGCACTGGTCTAAAGCTTTGCAGTTAGAGACATACTGGCCCTTGCCAGCTGTCACTGTAATTTGACTTCTGGGTTTCAGGTTTAGGGTTGATGGATGGGATTACATAGCAGTCCTTTCTCATAGCACCTGGCTATGCCTATGTGACACCGAGAGGTTTGTTGGGATTCTCAGTCTATCACCCCTCTCTGTTGCTTTCTCTCCTTAAGACCAATAAAAGTAATGACTGGATGGGTTTCTGAAAGGCTGAGCTGTTAACTGTGCCTTCCACTTATTGGCTTATGTATGTGTGCTATCAGCTGCCACAGATAGTACTGGGGTTGCACCAAAGACTGACTTTGGTTGGTAGTGGAGAGACCATCACGCTTAGTTTCAAACACAGTGTGATTTAAATAGCAGAGCAGCTGGGGAGAAGATGAGCTGACCAGTCCCATAATTGACAGCAAGCTCAGACTCACACCATATGGGTGTGAAAGAATAGCTGAGGGTTTGAGTTGGGAGTCTTGCAGGCTAGACATTCTTTCATTGCAGTGGAAAAATTGGCTGCTTCTTAAATTGTCATGCACTTGTCCCTAGTAGTCTGAGCGTTCCTCATTTTCATAAGGAAATGTTGAACAGGTGACTTAAACACCTCAAACTCCTGGTGGTTCAGTCCGTTTAATCCTGCACAGGACAGGACTCAGGGTGACTTGCTACCTTTTACCTGCCAGCCTGCAACCTGTTTGCCACATGTTACCTGGGTAAAGCTCCCTTACTGCTGCTGCACTGCTTTTCCTGAGTGGGCTCTCAAGTCTGTTGCAGTGCTCTGGGTGCTATGAGCCGTGCAGGTGGACTGACACCACTTGGTATTCACTCAGGAGACATCAGCTGAAATTGCCACCAGTCTCAGCTGCAAGTCAGCCAAGGCCAGTGCCTGCTTTTAGGAATTTCCCCTCCCGTTTATTTCTTTTGGCTTAAATTAGTATTTTTGACCTTGCCCAGGAAGGAGGGAGGAGCTGCTCTTGCATGCTTTAGCATAGCTGGAATATGGTATGAGAAGCTACCAGGGCAGGGGTTCATTGCTGCCATTTGCTGGATGTAGTTTCCCAAATATCCCTTCAGACAGGCTCAGCATTCACTAACTCCTCATCTGTGTTGCATTGTTAGTTGGCATTAACTTAATGTTGAAGATTTGTGCAAATAGTACATGAAGAATGCTTTCCTAAATATAGGCTATCTTTGAAATTTCTCGTATATTTGAGTTACTTTCTAAAGAAAGTGATCATTTATATTTGTACAATTCTTAATCTGTTTGTGGAATTTGAACAAAACCAAAAAAGTGTGGTAGGATCAAGTATATATTAAGCCAAATAAAGTATTTTTAGGGTTATATGGGATAATACAGGTGTAAGAGCATAAAGAAAGAAGGAGGAACAGAGGAATAGAGATGGAGGAAGGAAGACCAAGATATTTCAAGCACTGATGTGGGTTCAGTGATTTGTAATTGGGGAATACAGGACTTGTATCCTGAGTTTTTGAAGGAGATGGGCAGATTGATTTTCTGAAGATCTTTAACAGTACCTGCCAAAGGTTAATCTATGGCACATGTGATAGTAACCAGGAAACACTGAAACATTCTTGAAAACACCTGGTGGGATTGTTTTCCAACAATTAGATTAAAAAGAAAAATACTGTAGGGGTTCAGCATCTCCTGCAAAGAATTTTTTCTTTTAAAATAAATAAAAAGTTTTGATAAACCTAAACTAGTTCCTTCATTTTGAGAAATAAGTCTGGTAGTCAAGGCCTCACTCTAGCTATCACTCTTTAAGACCATGGAAAAAATGGTATTTTATAGTAGCACCTCCTAAAATTCATGGGCCAAGTTCCCATTGCTTATTGTACTGCATGATCATATTATGAAAAGCAGTTTGTCTTGGAATTAGAATTAGTCGCTTGCTTTTGAGCATTGGCATCAATATTTTGAGGTTGGGGAGTTTAGCAAAACACAAGTGTTTCTCTTTAATCTGAAATATATTTCTTTTGAATCTGAATATTTTAAGTGTTAGTTGAATAAGTGGGTAGCTTTTGTCATGTTAATTTCTATTTAATATTCTTAAAGCTATTAATAAAATCATTGATGTTTAAAAGTGAAACATCTTCCTTGGATATAATGTAAATTATATACGAGTATAGTAGTGCAGTAAGGAAATGGAGTGCTGTGTCACCGCATGATGGATCTGTCATTGTTTGCTATTCTGAAGCAAGTATTCTATTTAAGCTTTATGTTAAACTTCAAATTTTTTTTTGTTACAGAATATCCATTTTGCCTTCAAATGCATCTGCATCTCCAAATGGCTGGCATCTTTGTGTTTGGTACCTGCATCTATTTGCAAGATTAAATATTGTGTTCTTTCCCAAATAGCATTTCTAATTACTTATGCATATTTTACTTTTAGCGAGAATGTGGCAGGTTCTTTTTTAAAAGCATTGTTTCACAGGTTGTTGTTGAACTTACTAAAAGTTATTTTTGAAAGCATGCTAAACTTGGAAAACCCTGTACTTCCAGACCTGTTGCTATTTACATTTGTGTCACATCCAGTTACATCAGACACGCTGGATTACATTGTATAATGAAAGCCGTATTGCTGTACTCTAATCTTTATCTCTTTATATCCAATCTCCTTTGAATTGCACATGAGTATTGCTTATGGTTACTTAAAATAACTACTGCTTTTGTTTCAAGGGCAGTACTGTGTATGATGAACACTTAACATTCAACCCTGCTTTGGCAGCAACTACATATCCTGTATCTTTGGTTTTTGCATGGTTTGATTTGGAAGTTTGCACAGGCACGTTCATTTTTTATTTTTCATTTAAATTTCATATTTGAAAAATCTGAAACCTGTGAAATCATACATGCTCAGAAAAAAATATATATTTACTTGGGCCACTGTGCTCTGAGAGATTTGGAACGTGTTGCTTTCCTCCTCACAAAGCAGGTCACATACTCTTAGTCAGAATGGAAAGGGACAAATGGTAGTAGCAAAAGAAGTAGGTGCAGTAAAGCTGATCTGAACTGACGTTGGTTTGGACATCATTGCTTGAGTCATTCGTAGCCTTTAAGAGACTTCTGACCTCATCTGGTAGCCAGTATAAAGGAGCAATTTCTGCTTGCTTTGGGAGGCTTGCACATAAATGTACTGGTTATATTTATTTGTGCTGATTACCTAAGATATGACAGTGGGAGTAATGCTTAGTTATGTTACTAGCTGCAGAATCCAAGTTAATATGGCATTTAGGGAACACTGCTAGGGGATTCTGCATCAAAAATCTCCTCTTTTCTAGTGCATCCTGAATTTTTGCTGTTGAATACACATGCTGTTGCAATGCTTTTATACATGATTTCATAAAACAAAGCCAAGTGAAACAGAATTAAAAAAAAAAAGAAATTTTATTCTCATCAATAGTTAAGCCTTGTTTGAGATTCTGTATGGTCCTTTCCTCTGACCTACTACCCTGATTAAAGATGAACAAATTCCTCAGGCCTATGTGAGTGCTCTTTATTATATTTTAATGTTTAACAGTTCTTTTGAATTTTATGTACCAGATTATTATTCCTGCCCTAAGAGGGATCCCTGAGGATAATTGTTGGTGACAGCCTTGACGACCAGAAAACTTTCCTTCTTAATTTAGAGATGAATGTGATGAAGTTTATTACCTCGGGAATAGTTCCAGGGACAAAATTTTTCCCTCAGTCTGAAATGCCAAACAAATCCTTAGGGTGGAGCTTTGATCAGGATGAGGCTATTGGCTCTCGCAGTGTTCACCATTGCAGGTGGACATAAATGTTGTGCACTGTTTAGAGATCTCAGAAAACTGGGCATCTGTCAGATGTGTAGTTTTTTTACTCAGCATCCCATCTATTTCCATTGTTTTTTTCACGTCTTTAATTTTCTTATCACGATTCCTTCAGGTGTAGATTACAGTCCCCTCAGGTCTGCTGGCATAACTACAACTGTAGTTTTCCCCCCGTAGTTTTGCAGTTCTGCCAACATGATCTCAGTTTAAGTCTCCTAACAGTTTTCTAAAAACCAAGAATATGTTGATGCACATTTGCTAGGTGGTAACATATACTCCGTTGTGCTCACTGACATCATGAAAGAGGTAATAACAGAGGGAGACCATTGGCTTCTTATCCTACCTCAGTTACAGCCAGAAAAGCCTGAAATTTCTGAAATTTCAGAATTTAGGAAAATCCAATGTAATTGCATTAATAGATGAGGAAAGAGCTAGATGGCTCTGTTTTTCTGAAGTTTAACAGGTACTTGGCTCTGCATGCCTGTTTCTCAGTTCTCACCCACACCAGATAAATACCCTTTGGTTTACTTATCACTATCTGCTTTGTTCCTGTCAAGCAGTGCAGTCTCTTCCATTCTTCCCTGAGAATCTGCGTCGGGGTGAATGAGAGTCATGAATGAGGCAGCCGAGGTAACAACTGTTCGAGAGGCAGCACTTATAGAAATAACGGTTCTTAAAATCCGAAAAATACATGAAGATGTGGAAGAAGCCTGGGTTTATTAAAAGCAGAACTTGTAGCCTTTTCCGTGGTTAGTGTTTGTTAGTACTGTTTGTAAGAGTTTTCAGTACCTATAACCACCCAAATTCTGCTTCTGAGGCAAAGATTGTTCTTGGCAATTGCCTGCCTCACTGCTCTGACACTTGCAATGTGAAAATCTGCTGCTTTCTCAAGTTAGAAGGAGGCAACTTTGCCAGCTAAGTTGTAGAGAAACACCTCTACTTCCAGACTGGATGCAGTCGTTTCCAATGTCGTAAGTCTCACATATAGATGTCAGGGATACATTTTTTGCAATAGGTGTTAATAAAACACCCACATCTGACCTGACAGTAAATAAGCCTCTGCACAGGCTCACTGCATGTGTTGAGCTTAGTTGATCTAAGGTGAGTTTTCCAGAAACTCTATATGCATATTCTCTCACAAGCCAAGGAGACTGGAGATGCTCCACTCCAAGGCTTCAAAGACTAAGCCAGCATTTCTTTGCAATTAAGTAGGAACGCAGAGCTGGAACAGACCTCCCACCATACAACAAAATGGGAGGGAAAATGTTTTGGGAAAATAGTAGTGGCTCTTCCCTCCTTCACCCCTTGCTTAAAAAGAAAAACCACATGGGAATGAATAGAGAGGGAAAACTATTTTTTAATTGTTCCTGTCTTTGTTCTGCAGACTCCTGATTTGCCCTGATGTTTTGTCACTGTGCTTCTCCGGCATCTGGCTTTCAGGAGAGAACAGCAGAACAGAACCAAACCTGAGGCCCCTTCTTGAGTGCTGAAGCAGGTGATGGTACATCATGGCTGCTCAGAACCTTTTTGTTCATGTTCTTCAAAAGGAAAAAAATCCACTGCTATAAAGTTTCAGGAGAATTAAGTACATTCCATGAATTCGGAACTGAAAGCTATAAAAAGGACAAATTTATTTATTTGTGTGTTTGTTTGTTTGTTTATTAAGGACAGTTTTTACCAACATGCATTTATATCAATTTTGAATTATCCTAAGAAAGGCAGCTGGCAAATAGTCCTTTCTCCACCCCCCACCCTCTCCCCTCTCTGAATATGCAAGTAATTGATCCTGCTGTTTCAGGCAACTGTAAAACTGTAGAGGGGATGTAAAAATCTTGGATTATTTTTTTAAGCAACATCATATTTCAGTATTTTCTTATGTTTCATACATTTCATTAAATAGTTTATGGAAGCCAGATAACTTTGCATGTCTGGTATTTCATTTCTTATGGAATAAATTGTAAATGATATGATAAAAAGATAGATTTATAATTCTCATAACGGGCAATGCTAGTTAAAAATATGCAGACAAATGTAGCTAAAGAAAAGAAGAACAATACTAACTAAAGAAAAATACACAGCTTTAAGGATTATACTGGTATGGCTCACATGCTGCTTCCTTCTGCTTATTTTTCCTTTCACTTTTGGTTAAAGTGGGATTTTCCAAAAAAACAAGAATTTCCTTCAAAATGGAGGCTATTGAAAATCAAGACTGTATGTTCAAAATTGTCCCACGTTTTTGCCTTGTTTTTTTTTTTCTAATTGGGAAGAAAAGTAAAACACAGAAAGTTCCAAAGTATTTTGGTTTTAAAATGTGGGCTTGGGACATCTTTGATGCATCATCATAACAGCTAGAATGGACACTATTGTTCTTGATGGAAAATGCAATCAATTAAAAAACCCCAGATGATGGGGGAAAATGAGGGACCTAAACCATGATAAACTCATGATGAGTAATAACAAACCATCCTGAAGAAAAACATTTAGATTTTCTTGGATGGTTCAAAACATTTTGGATTCTTTTTTTTATTTTCCCAAAGGGACATTACATTGTTTTGGCACAACCAACTTTTTCCTGTGGAAAAAATATTACAGAAACCACTTTTCTATTAAAAACCATGAACAAAATTCTGGACCAAGCCAAAACCAAGTGCATTTGAAAATGTCCTCTGAGGAGAACCTTTTGGCTGCTCCAATCTAGCAATAAGAATTTTATTGAAGGTAAATGTATTTCATACACACCAAACATAACCTGATGAAATCCATGTAGCATAACTCGGTGTGTTTCAACACATTTGAAATATGATGTTTCACAGACGCACTTGATAACTCTGTTTAAAAATGTGAAAAAGTTCTGTTGAAAGGCTTGGGCCTTTGAGGTAAAAAATCACATCTGAGATTCCACAAGTGTTTTGCTAAGACTGGGCATTTTTAAAAAACTGAACACTGCTTTTTTGACAAAAAGTTTCATTCTCCCAAGCAAAAGTTTGTATGTTTAGAAACATACTTTTGGCTTTAGAAACATATAACAAAATTCATCATTAATTAATATTTAGAGGCATACTGCTAATTTTGATTTTAAAAACCAGACACAAACCTCTTTTTAACAGAGGCAGCAAAGTATTTTGGGGAAAGATATGAGATACCATACTCTTACTAGATATTTAGGATATGTTATTTAGGATAACATGCCAGAGCATTTTACATCCTTGTAAAAGTTAGTGTGAGTCTCTCACTTTCTAGAACTGATGACTGTCTCAATGTGTATATTTTCAAGGCAACTTGTGCTTTAAATGTGACAAATGTTGTGCTGGCTTCTTCTGTATCAGGGCAAGGTCAAGAGCGGGTAGGAGACACAGCCTGTTATTTCCTATTACCCAAGTTAATCACATGCTTTTCTGAGTACAATAAACAGGTGATTCACTAAGTTTAAGAGCAGAAGTGACCAATAGACCAATAGATCAAGCACTCTAAATATCTATAACCACCTCTGAGGTTTCACCCACATTTGAACCCTATCTCTGGTGCCAGGCCGAAGTGTCCCTTATGGATAGAAGGCGCTAAGAGATGGGGATTGCAGATCTTTGGGCAGCACAGGCTTATGGGACCAATGAGCAAGGAGAGCAGAGCAACAAACAAAATACAGAGTTTGATGGGTATTTGAAGATGACTGTTGGCATCATGCCTGTTGGCACATGGATCATTTGGTCAGCTAAGTTGTATGAACTTTCACCTGGTTCTTGCAGGAACATAAAATTTTTTATGTTCTTTGTGTGTTCAGTTTTCACAATGAGATGCTAGGCCTTATGACAGGTCTGTTAGGTGCTTTCATAATAAAAGGTACAGTAATATAAACAACCTTTGCTAGTCCAACATGCAAAATGGCCACTAACACTTCTGAGCTTCATGACACCCCAGGGAATATGGGGTGAACTATTGAAGGGCCCAGGATCATTGCAGATTTAACTGGTTAAAATCGAAAATTCTCTGTTTGTTGTGTGCTGTTTCTGGGAATGTCTGGGAAGTCAACTTAAAATGTGAGAGTGCATTTCATAGCTGAAGGCTTCCCCTTGGAGTACTTGTGGCTCTTCACTAGCTCAAAGAAAACAAATTACAAACGGATCCTGATGAGGTTTGAAAGGATAGGTTTTTAGTGAACATCACTTGACAGTGCTGTTTATTAATACACTCAATGTGTTTCAACATAATTTTCCCATCTTTCACCGCTCTTGATGATTTTTTTCTATAATTGTTTTGTTAGTCATTTCTGTAGGCAGTCTGGCAGCTGTCACTGCAATCCGTTTATTAATTGTGGTTGGCTCTGGATTTAACAAAATGCAACTGCACCCTCTTGTGGAAGATGTTATGTAGATTGTTTTGGTTTCCTGGTACCACCTGGTTTATTTTTTTCTGATCAAGTCAAAGGAAAACAAATAGCAGAAGTGTCCTGAGGCCACACAGCAACAAAGCTTCCTGGGGAACTTCAAAAGAATAATCTGCAACTTTGGAATGTCTGAACTCGGCCAACTTTTGAAGAAAAACTTCTGTGGGGAAGACCTTCAAAGGCACCCTAGGAAACCTTCCTGCCCTTGGTTTATGTGGGAATCTCTGTCATAATATATTTTTCAAGAGAAAGAGAGTTGGTATGGCTATATACATAGAAACGGTACATTTCTAACTAAACCTAAGGACAATAATTCATTCTGAGTATCCAGCATGGACCTGAAAAATAGTTTATGCTCATTTTCTATACTTCCAAATCCATGAACACAGATGTCAGTCTCCCTACATGTGCTAATGGAAATAGTGCATGTTCTTGAAGGCAAATACACTTATGAAGGGAGTAGGTTAGTTTGCACAAAAATGGTTTAACTTTGAACCCTTGTAAATCTCAGCATGTCATCCTGTGGATACTTTTTAAAAGATAAGTACCTTTCAACTTGTGACTTCATTTATACTCTGGTCTATGAGGAGTGGGGGCAGGGGCAGCATGAACTCCTTCAGCTGCTGAAACAAGTATATTGGCATGTCCTCCTCCCACTCTGCATGATATGGGCTTGCAGAGAGAGGCTCATACAATATTTACTTTTGTTAAAAAAAAATAAAAAATTGCAGGAAATGAATATTCCTGAAAAAAAGCCTGAAACTTTTTTTTCTCCCACCGTTGGTGTGGACGCAAGGACTTTCTGGCTAAAATAAAATGAACGAAATGTGATTTAAAAAAAAAATTGTCCCTCGTGGGCAGAAACCCTCACTGATAAAGGGTAAAAATGCCCAAAAAGTAACAAGATATTTGTGAAAATATCACTTTCCATGAGTAAATTTTAAAGAAATAATACTGAAAAAATTTATATAGTTTCTAATACACAAGGTATTCAAATGCATCAAGATCCTGTGTAAGCAGCAGCTGTCTTTTCATGAGCCACAGCGCTGCTATTTTTTTTCAGAGCAAAGAATTAAACCATAACACGCTCTGAGGTCAATTAAAAAGCTGGAAGAATTTGTCTTCCTCTCTGCAAATGGTTAGTTAGAAACAAAAAAAGGAAAAAAAAGTAACTGTCATACAGCACATATGTATGTATCCCCTATGTAGAATTTAATGAGGTGAGTTGATTTGCATTTTTATGTCTGAACATGTTCTTGCACTGCCAGCATGTCTCACTGAGCAGTGAAATATCGACACCTCTGGGTGGGGTAACCAAATTCAAGAGGATGGTCTGAAGTTGCGTTTCAGAAGTCATGGTCCGATACTAACATTGTCTTACCTGTGACAGGGCTTCTGCACTTTCTAAAGTTCCATGGTGTTTAAAATTCGTCCTTCTACTTGCTTCTCTGCTGCATTTTTGCTCTATGCTTTAGAGGACCCTTCACCATCCCCGGATGGTACCTGTTTCTGCTGTTAGTAATACGGTACTTTACCCCAGATTAGGGTAAAGCCTCATTTTACTCTCTCAGTGGGGTATCTGCACGCGTCCTGTATGGTGTATTTAGTGAATTTCTGGCAGAACAGTGGTAAGCCTGGCACCATGCCGGCTGACTCAGGAGGAGCAGCTATGATTGCAGGTCTCCAGGGGGTGTGGCTTACACGGCCTGTCTGACTTTGGGCTCTGTGTGCAATCAGAAAGAAAAGAAACAAATACTCTCATGACTGTTGACATTATAATTTTGTTACATCTTTCCACAGGGCATGGAAGTACGCATAGCTGGATGAGAAAAAGAGTTATGAGCATCCTCATATATAGAAAAAGCTGCTTTTTGGACCTCTATGTGCACACTTTGTGCAGCCAAACTCAGAAGGGATCTTCTTATTATACTTCAACCACAGGAGCTTGCTCCTTCTCTAGAGCAAGTATGGATGTGAAGTTTATGCAGCTGCATCCCCCTTTCAAGTTAATTATATCACTTCAAGCACTTCAGGTGTGATCCCACACTGCAGTGCCTTATGCTTGAACCATCCTGCCTGTTTCTCTGGTTGCCTGCCACAGAGGTTGCCTCCCTGCTGAAATCCTGGCACTTTACCTAGTGCTCTGTAATCCAAGTTTCTTTCAAGCTCACGTACCCAGAATTCACCACTGTAGCCATGTCTCATGTCTCTACATGACTTCAGCTGATTTCCCACTCTCCCTTGGGGAAAGGAGCATGTCCAGTCTCATTTAAAAAGACACCTATTGCTGAAAACCAAGGATCTACAATCTGCAATACAATCTACTACCTAAAACAGTTCCAGCATGGATAATAAATGAAAAAAAGTAATTTTCAATTCCTAGCGTTTATCCCCCAATTTATAATACTGAGCATCTCTATAAGATACAACTCCACATCCCTGGCACTGGCCCCTCATCCCATACTTCAAATGTTCTGAAAACAGTGATGATAACACAGAGATGTTTTAGTTACTGCTGAGCAGGACTTACGCAGAGTCAAGGCCTTTTCTGCTCCTCACACCAATCTCCCAGCAAGCAGACTGGGGGTGGACAAGAAGTTGAGGGAGGACACAGCTGACCCCAAGTATCCAAAGGAATATTGCATACCATATGGTGTCATGCTCAGCATATAGAGTTGGGGGAAGGAGGAGGAAACAGAGGAACGTTCAGAGAGGTAGTGTTTGACTTCCCAAATCACCATTAGATGTGATGGAGCTGGGGTTTCCTGGAGATGGCTCAACCCGTGAGTTTTCTCACTTTTACTCTTTCAGTTCTCCCTCCCCTAGTTGCAGCTAGGGTTCAACCACCACATCCAGTTAAGATAACTGGCTGCTCCTGGTATTAGGATTTGCAAATCTCAACAATCAGCAAAATTCCTTCTGAGCTCCTTTCCTCTGTAACACTAGCTTGAATATTAACCATCCTCTGCTAGATGCAGCCTACCAAATCTTGCGTGCATCACTCATGCCTCACAGCAGAAGCTCTTACCTAGCACTGTGCACCTTGCAGGCTCTAAGAAAGTATATTACTCATTGGTCTCAGCATTGCTGGTGAATTTCAGCTCTAATTGTAATCCCGGCTCCGTTATGGGCCCAAAACTCACCAACTCCTTACAGCTGAACGCTCTCCTTTCCCAAAGTAATCCCAGCCTTTCTCCACACTGCAGTATCTCATTGAATTTCTTCATTTCTTGCAGTCATTTCCTAGAAATGGGACATGGCTGGGGTTGGCAGGGATGAACTGAGAAGGTTCAGTTCTGAGAGTAGTGTTAGGATTGGGGTAATGATTTGTGTTTTGCAAAAGAAAGCATAAAAAAATCTGTGTTTATGTTGTTTTCCTATAAGATCATTAAAACTAGAATGGGGACAATTCAGAGTAACATGACAGGATAGGATGTACGTCCCTTAGTGAAGGCTGGAGGTGCAGTTAGAGGTTCAGATGGGAAGGGCTGATCCAGAGAGGTAGCAGGGGATGGAGATGCTAGTCACAACTCTAGATTAAACTCTGGGCTCTGATTAAAACTATGGTTAGAGTTTGACCCTAATCCAGGGTTTTGATAAGGGTCAAAATCTAACCTAGTTTAGTTTCTTGATGAACCTGGTAAGTGTAGATGATAAGATGAGGAGAAGTATTAGACCAGTTCAAGATTATTTTGGTAAGTGTTTGCTTCTTGCTGTATTGACTCTGACAAGCGAGGCGGGGGCCTCCTAACGAAAGTTCAGCTATTGTATTTTTGGGAAGGAGAGAAGAGATTAGGTTGGACAAAGTCAATTTTGATAAGTTTAAAGCTAGAGTTGGTTCTGAGTAAACAGAGTTTGTCATTCCACCAATAAATAACACTTGAGTGTTCAAAGGTTTTGCTCAGGTGTCAGGTATGCTGCCTAAGATCAGCAGGAAAAACAAACACACCTGTATAAAAAGTTTGTGCAAATCAAACCTTAACCATTGTTCTCAGGGTTCCATACAAGAAATACATATACACATATATTTACATACACACATATGGTTAAATGTAGGGACTCTAAGAAAATTGCTGAATTGAGGCATCACTGTGGGAATATTTCAGAAAAACAGAATACTTCAGTTCAAGGTCTACATATCAACTTTACCTGAGATGGTAACTACCACTCTCATTAATCCCATAGTGTCCATCATAGAACTCAGACAGTAGTAATTACCAACTTATGTATACAATTTCCACAGTTAGTTTGAAATTAAACCATTCACCCATTTTTGTTAGTATTTTGAGTTGTATCTCCTTTTAACAATCACAGAATATTCTGAGTTGGAAGGGACCCACAAGGATCATTGAGTGCAATGAGTAAATGAGCTGTATGGGGATCAAACCTGAATCCCTGTTGTTATCAGCACCATGCTTTAACCAACTGAGCTAATCTCAGATGATTAATGATAGATAAGAAGTAACATACATAAATAATAAATTACATAATGCACATTGCAAAGAGGAATGAAGTAGCCTATGCACTTATACAACAAATTTTGTGGGTAACTTCATTTCATATTTATAGAAAATCCCAGTGGCACTTCAAAATTGTTGAATCAATATTTCAAGAATAGAAATTTACAAAAGTGCTCAGTGATGCTTTCATAGTAGAATATTTAATAGTACACTTTGAAGGTATATATTCAATTTCACACAAAGGCCCCAAATCAGTTTATGTATTATACCTCAGAACAGTTCTTCGTATCATTTAGATGTCTTATAAAACCTTATTCAAAAGCCAATAGGGTTTTCCACTTCTCTTTTTTGAGTTTTATTCACCAACAGGTGAATCCTACAGCCTGTAAAGCAGTCTCACTGACCTCAGTGGAGCTGCTCATGAGAGAAAATGCTGTTTGGAAGAGTATACCATTTAATAAAAAGGAATGTAACTTGAAAAGTGCTGAGGTTAAGTTACACCCTTCTTCTTCTCACTGCAACAGGCACTTTTGCCTTCAAATATACCACTACATGTATCATGTGTGCTTGTCGTGTAAGAGCTAAATAGCAGACAAATGCATAAAAGAGAGGATGCCCGTTAGCATCTTTAAATGTGGAGTAAGAAGAAGCCAGTGGCTGGGTTAGGTGCTCTAATACTGGGCTACAGAGACTAGAAGGATGGGGAACAAGCTAGCCTCCTGTCCTTCTGTAATGGCTCTATTTTTAAGCACAGCCTTTGAGAGTTACACTACAGGACACCGTTCCCAATATCTGCTTACTCCTTAAGGCTCTTACCCTGCAGAGCTTGCTGCCTGAGGAAGTACTGTGATGACCTCTCTGACACTGATTTCAGGTGGGAAGTCTGATTCATAAATCTGTGCAGGTCTGTTGATCTGCTACACCATTGGTAATCCTGAGAGCAGGGTTTCCTCCATCTCTGTGATTTGCTTAAGTCACAAGAGTTCTCCTGTCAGTCTGAACTATGGAATTAATATTACTTAATTTTTTTTGCGTGCTTCCATGCCTTACGAGTTGCAATTATATATATCAATTGAATGACACACTTAAAAGAGTGTATCATTTAATATAACAGACACTTTCAATTTTAAGAACTCATTTCAATATTAGTTTTTTCCAGCAAAAGATAATTGTTGAAGACAAAAATATTTGTGAGGACACCTCTAAAGATTTGTCCAGTTCCTTTTAAAAATCCCCCAAACTTCAAGCTGAAAAAATATTAATAGAGAAAATGTTTGGTGTTTTGTGTTTTTTTAACAATGTGCTGAATTTCTAAATATATAGGAGGTTTTTCTCCCCTTCTTTTTTAGCGGTAAGTTTTAGAAACATATATTCTCAAGCATCCTGACTATCTCTAACTTCCAAGTGGACAATCCAGTTACATTACAAGTTATGGCCAATTACATTCCTGAAAGTAGAACCTACACTAGAAGCAGAGCAGTCCAAGGCCAGTCTACTCTTCAGTGTGACAGTGGAGTATGGATGAAGAAATGCATTAACTGAAACATTGGTTACATGCTGAGGGCCCCGCTGGAAATTCAAGGAAACCATGAATGCAGGCTGCTCACACAGCCGCTCCACTGTGGACTGATACAACAACCAATATTGAAAAAACTTAAAAATAACTCCACGAAAAGAAAAGCCTGATACTTGTTATATTTGCCCAAACCAACTCATGCCAGTTCTTGAAGCTTCTATCCTGGTAATATTGCAGTTCAAGGAAGTTCTTGTTTCTGTGCACATTGTTGTATTTCACAACCATTTCTCAGTGCCTTGTATCTGTCAGTCTTTTGGTCTCTCCTTGCATGTAGGGTATTTATAAACTGTGAATGCTTACAGGTACTCTCAGTTAGTTGGTTGCTCCAAGGTAAAATTTAAGCAGATTTTTCTTAAAAGCTTTTTTCTCTTTCAGAGCTGATCATCACTCGCTGGGACTGTCCTCTTGGGCAGGAGATGGGACATGCATTGAGAAGTTCCTCTCAGGTGTTTCCTTGAGGCTGCCCCCTCTTTTTTGTGCATGTGTCCAGCTACCCAGTCTATCAGCCTTTTGCTATTTCCATGGATTGCAGGAGACATCTTGTGGTCACAGAGCAAAATCACCGAGCGTGTAGAGCAAAGTCTTTTTTATTCGGGGGCTGAAGAGAGTACTGAGATTTCCACTGCTTCGCAAGTGTTTAGTTTTCCTTTCACTGCCAGGGATTAAGAGAAGTAGTAGTTATCCATCTGTCTTAAGGGGCTTTTTGAACTAGAACAGCCTGACTGAGCTGGGGCAGAAAGGAACTTTGAGTCTATGGAGGCCGCATACAGGACACTGTCAGCCTTCTATGTTAAGAAGGACCTACGGAATCTGCTGCAGCTTGCTCAGGCAGATGTTTTTTAGATGAGATCTTGCTAGCAGTGTGTTTCCTTGCTTGCAGCCACCTCTCTCCAGCATGGAGCACTGATGCAGTATGCCACAGAGTGCGGGAAATGAGGAAAAGCACAACAAATGAGGGTCCACTTGTATTTAACTTCAGCACAGTATTTTTTCTGTGACACTGTGAAGATTAACATCATTCAGCCAGTCAAGTAAACCTCGCTTATAACTGTCTGTGGAATCAGGGTGCCATCAGTACTTTTATCAGATAAACACAGAGGGAGAGTTCCATTGAAGGGGCCTGTTATTAAAAGCTATCTGTTAAAAAAAAAAGTGGATTAGAAAGAACATAAAGAAAAGCAAGAAGGAAAATAAGAATACCACAGGGAAACAGTGAAGCAGAAAGACCAGGTTAGATGTTTTTATAATTAGTAGGTAGGTATTGGTCTCTGATGATAATTAGTTATTACACAATTATGTAAAAGCATTTCTCAGCTGGCCTGGACTTTCACTGTGGTAGATGCCATGCAGATACACACGGAAAATGACAGTATTTGCCTCAAAGAGAGTATCAGCTATGAGATAAAATAGAACAGATGAATGAGAAAAATAAGGAGACTGTGAAACGGTGATGGAAGACATGATACCTACCAGTAATAAAAGGGTGGGTGCAGTTCTAAACTTACCACCATACCATGCTGTGCTATTAAAAACCTTGTAAGAGAGTAGAGAAATAATGAATATCCATGCTAGGTGAGTTGGGGACAATAGCAGCAGCATAAGGTAACTCCTAGAAGATGCATAACAAAAACTGACTACAGAAATCATCCAGTAGAAGTTGTGTCAGTCCAAGCAGTCTGGTATTGAGACCATATAGTAATAATTTGTACCCAGGCTGCTATTATTCATGGTGAGGAAATCTGGTTCTTGCGAGTGTGCAATGAAAAAAACATGATCTTCCAGACCCCATGGAATCACAGTTTATTAGCAGAGTCTTGCAGAAGATGGAATTCCATTTGGCTAGACAGTCATTCTCATTAGTTATGGCACCAGTAACATCGCAAGTCCTGTGCAGAAGGGTATTTCATAAAGGATGAGTGTCAGGTCAACATCGACATTTCATTTTGTGATGTGGACATTTTGCATTTTATAATAAAATATAAAATTAAATGAACAGTCCTTTTGAGGAAAAAAATAAAATAAAAAGAAAACCGCCTCAGAATGTTTCAACATATGACAAAATGGCATTTTGCAAAATTTTCACAACTTCTCTCCCTTTTCTTTCCTCTTTGTTCAATGAAATTGCTGAGAAAATGATGCCACTTTGTAAATCTGTCAATGATAATGATATTCCAACATTGTTTTCTCAACAATCTTAATTAACCAGCTCTCACTTGTCTTTCAGAGCTAAATTTTGTCCCCTTCCTTAAAAACTGAAACAATACTAGGCCCAGCTGTAACAGCTCTGCACACACTGCCTCAAAAGAGAGCAGCATTTCTGCAACAAACGGCAAACTACGCATGTGTAAGCCAGCGCGTCTCTGGTAAGATCTCCTCTTGGAGCATGACTGGGGAAATGGCACAAACACAGCCTGGTCTTTCTAATCTCCTCAGAGCCTGCTGTGGCCTAATGTGCAGGGTAAACCTGCCCTAATTTAAATCATAGAATCACAGAACCATAGAAAAGCTCAGGTTGGAAGGGACCTCAAAAGTTCATCTGGCCCAAAATTTCATGGGAAAGGAAGCCTCCATGAGATTACCTAGCACCCTTACCCGTCACAAATTGAAAACCTCCTGTGATGGGAACCACTTTCCTGGGAAGGTTGTTCCATTGAATGATTATTCTCACTGTTAAAAATTCTTTCTTCTATCAAGATGAAACCTCTCCTGGTGAAACTCGTGCCCACCGCCCCTTGTCTTCTTCATGTGGCTCCTTGTGAAGAAAGAGCCTCTGTCCTTGTAGCTGCCCTCTAAGTACTGGAATACTGTGATGAGGTCTCCCTAAGCCTTGTTTTTATGGGTATAAGATCTAACTCCTTCAGTCCTTCCTCATGGGGCAGGTTTTCCAGTCCTTTGATCATTTTTGCAGCCTTCATTTGGACCCTCTCCAGTCTGTTTGTGCCTTTGTTGAGTTGTAGGAACCAGAAATGGACACAGCACTCCAGATGCAACCTGACCACCACTGAGTGGAATGATCACATCTCCATCTCTGCTAGTAATGTCCCTGTGGATGCAGCCCAGGATCCAGTTTGACTTTGTTGCTGCAATCATGCTCTGCTGACTCATGTTCAGCTCACTGTGCACCAGGATCCTCAGGTCCCTTTCAGCAAGGCTGCTCCCCAGCTACACAGATTCTAACCTGTACTGGGCTCTTTAGTTATTTTAAATCTCTGCTGCATTTGCCTCTCTTGGCTGCTGAAATAGCTGGGAATGGCTGACATGAGAGAAAGACTTGTAGAACCCAAAATCTGTCTCCTCTGAACTGTTCCTTGTTCTGGGATCTCCAGGAGAGGACAAGATGTAGCCTGAGGGCTTTTCTTTAGTTTTGTTCCATGTGCCTCTTGGCCATGATCATCTTTCTAGCCAGCACAGATGTTGAAATGGATGGTCTAATACATCTAAAAAATGTTATTCAACCCTTGTCCTTACCTGCACAACAGTGGACAGATCCACATAAACTCTGTGGATTCCAAGGAATCTTTATAAACCGCAGGAAAGGAACTCCTGTGTCTCAGAGACATAAAGCTCTAAAAACAGCCACCCCTACCCCCTGCCTCCCCCCCCCAAAAAAAAGGATGCTTAAAACCTCTTTTTCCTTTGCAAAAATTATATTTAAATAAAAAAAAGCCTTGAATATCAGAAATGTTTACTCTTGGCTCCACTGGAAAATGCTGCTTGTAACATAAAGGCAAAATCTAAGCTGGTTTGTGAAGGTGACAGATTTTGTAGTTTGGTCAAAGACCAAAGTGAAGAGGAAAACCCAGTCCTCCATGTAAAACACTATTACAACTAATGCAATTTAGGTATTCATACTGCAACTGATCACCTCAGTGCAAGCCCAGCTTTGTTGAGAAACCTGCAAGAAAGTAGGTTTGCAGCTAAGTTCCTATATTGGTTCAAAAATACATAATATAGATGTGTTCCTTGGATTCAGGATATTTTGCTTCAATTTTCTACACTGTTACAGTCTCTGCTAATCTTTATCAAGTCACTTGATTTCTGTGCTAAACAGTTACATAGATGTAAGATAAATATCAAAGGTGAATATTGTGTAGTACTTAAGTGGAATAACAATAGTCCTTTTTCACAGCAATAATTAATGTGTATATTAATATTTTGTAAATATGTGCATATAAATATATACAACATTGAATTACTTTTGCTTATAAACAGGCATCACTGACACAGTATTAACTGAGAATGCTAAGCCTGATCAAACATTTAGCTTATCTCTTCCTCTTGCCTGATAAAGGGAGTGTAGCCAAGATCAGTGTGGAATGCTTGGACATTACCTGCTCTGTTATTTCACATTTACCTCAGTAGCAAAACCTTAGTCTGAGTTAAACTTACTTGGCAATAAATTTTGAGCATGTTTGTCTTCAGGTTCCTGCAGGGAGCTTGACACCAGATTTTGCAGTACCCCATCTCCAAGCTGCACCGTGGACTCTGGTTATATTTGAGAGACAACTCAGTAATGCTAATAATATGTAGATGAAGCATTTAGCTGTCATCCACAGAGAACAATTTTGAAATTTCCTGCATACCAGAGCGTCACAGCAAAGGAATAAAATGGGCAGAAGTTCTTGTTTATTAAAAGTGTTGAACTTTGAAATTCTAGTCACATTAAAGATACCTCTGAAATAAGATTATGGGGGGAGGAAAGAAGGAGGGCAAGAAGGGTTCAGAAATCTTATAGTCCAATTCAGAATAGATACTTGATTAGGCATAACTCCTAATTATGCTGTGATACTCGTTTCACATATCTAATGCAAGTCAAAGGTATAAAACTGTTCAAAATGCAATTAGACACATTCATAGGAAAAGTCAAACAAGGACAGAACATCAGAATGAGGATACACTTAATATCTCAATAATTCCTTAAGCCACAAGCAGTCAGAAGCTGTAAGTGCATGAGGAAAATGAACCAATATAGACATGCCCTGTTCTTGTGTTCTTTTCTAAGCATCTGCTAGCAGCTGCTGTTGGAGGTAGGCAAGCAGTTTTGATGAACCACTGGTCTGAGACAGTACAACAGGTTTTATGCTTTTAACATCTCCAGGGACTTCCATCCGAGTGTCCTGCATCACAAAAAGACACCTCAAATGTGGGGCTGTACGCTTTATCATACAAGCATTCTAAGCAGCATGGTTTTTATAGAAAAGTACCACAGAAGTTATAGCATCTATAAAATCTTGTGTGATTCCTCCAATGTCTGTACAAGCAAATGCCAGAGTGCTCCTAAAAAAGAGGAGAGGGTATCACATTTATATCTCAGCAAACTGCTATTAGTGTCTGCTATTAGTGTTTCTGCAATAAATTACTCTCACTGAAATTTCGTCTTAGAGTAGAGGAGAACCTGGATTTTGTGAGTTGGCATTTTCTGTTGATGATTCCTTAAACACTTTAATTACAAGCACATCTGATAGTTTCTTTCAAACACATAGTGAACAGCTATCACATGGGCACAGTGAAATTTATGCACAACAGTTTTCTTACAAGAAATCATTGCTAATGTAGCAAAAATACTGCTAAACTGAAGGCCCTGGGCCATGTAAATTTTACTAATGCTGGTGAAAATTAATTTTATGGGCTTATGTCTAATAATATCAATAAAACAGTGAATATAAAAATAGGATAAATGCTAAATACAAACTCTGCAACACAACAGCAGTATGGTATGTGTTATGTGTATGGAAAAGAAGCCAGATGATTACTGGTATTTTGCCTGAAAAAGAGACTATTGAGGGACTAATTTCTGGTAATATTAATCATGGTTTAAGTAGACTTGACCCCCCAGATCAATTGCTGTTTTCAGGAACTGAATGCCACATGACATAAAAGCATTCCCAAAGGAAATCTATTCTTCTCTACCCAAATGTCATTATCTAAAAGTGGATAAAGATTATTTGCATAGAGAATGTGAAGAAGATATTTTTCAGCTATTACAATGCCTCTGGGATTAGCACTTTCAGAAGAGATGATTTCTTCTTGCTTTTATTTTTCCTTTAAATGGAAGAATACGTCAAATTCTCGCTCTGGATTTTATTTTTGTTTTCCTTTTTTTGCCAGATAACTGCTGGCAAAATTTCCTGCTTTCCACAATTTTGTTTTAATGCAAAAGTATTAAAGACAATCTTTCTTTTAGGAGTGGTGGGAGCAAAATATGTTTTTTTGTTTGTTTGTCTGTTTGTGTTTTTTGTTTGTTTTGTTTTGTTTTAATATTTTTGACTACCAGAGGCTCATGCTGCAGAAGACGTGGTTAGATGCTGTATTGAAAAAATATCTTGCTCTTAGCAGAAGTAGAAATAGAAATCATAGAAATCTAATGTGTTAAGGATTTCAATAAAAGATCTAGTCAAATTCTTTGCTGAAAGGCATCGAGTGTATCTTGGCCACTAGCAAAGATGTTTGTCAAATAATTTGTAAATGCCTTGAATGAAGGAGGTCCCTCAGAATTTCTCTACTCCTTGGTCCTGAGACTCATTGTCTTTCCAGTGAGAAAATCCCCCACATATCTAACATAGTTAGTCTTTGCTGATCAGAGCTCGAATCAGTCCATGAGTCCAAGAGTTTAATTGCCTAGGTAGCCTCATCTCCTTGGATGGTAAGATTGATGGAGAGATACACAACAGGTTAGCAAAGGCATAGAGTGCTTTCGGAAGACTCCATAAGAGAGTCTGGCAAAATAAACACTTGAAGAAAAGTACAAAGATCAGTATTTACAGAGCCATAGTGCTGTCTACTCTTTTATATGGATCCGAACCATGATCATCTACTGCCACCACCCTAGAACACTTCCATCAACGCTATCTCTGTACAATCCTAAACATCCACTGGTCAGATTATGTGACTAATATGTCTGTTCTAGAACAAGCAGCAGTCACAAGTATTGAGGCCATGTTGATGAGAACACAGCTGCATTGGGAAGGGCACGTCTCAAGGATGAAGGACCACCGCCTCCCTAAGATCGTGCTTTATGGTGAACTTGCCACTGGCTGCCACAAGAGAGGAGCCCCAAAGAGAAGATACAAGGACTCCCTGAAACAACATCTCAGCCTTGGCCATATTGATCATCATAACTGGTCTACTCTGGCCTCCAATTGGGAGATCTGGAGACACACTATCTAAAACGCTGCTGATGCTTTTGAGAAAGTACACAGGTTCACTCTTGAGGAGAAAAGACAATGCAGAAAGAATTGTGTCTTGCAGAATACTCCAACTAAGGACTCTTTCTGCTGTGCCTTTTGCAATCGGTTATGTCTATCTTGTATTGGCCTTTTCAGCCACCAGCATGCTTGTAACAAATGTGGGTAGAGCCTTTCCCAAATCTTCGTTTGTGAAGCCTAGCCATGATGAGTCTTTGCTGAAAACCAAATTTATTGTTGGCCTTCTTCCAACTGGTCAACAGCACTCTCATTTCACTGAACAGCAGTTCACACCTTGCCGCACACTCCTCTTGTGAATCATAGAATGGTTTGCGTTGGAAGGAGCCTTAAGGATCATTCAGTTCCTATCCCCTGCCATGGAGAGAGACATCTTCCACTAGACCAGGTTGCTCAAAGCCCCATCCAGTCTGACCTTGAACACTTCCAGGGATGGGGCATCCACAGCTTCTCTGGGCCACTCATTCCAGTGCCTCAGCACCCTCACAGTAAAGAATTTCTTGCTAAAATCTAAACCTAAACCTACCCTCTTTTGGTTTAAAGCCATTCTCCCTTGTTCTATCACTGCGTGCCCTTGTTAAAAATCCCTCTCCAGCTCTCTTGTGGCCCCTACTGAAAGACTACGGTAAGGTCTCCCTAGAACCTTCTCTTCTCCAGGCTGAACAATTCCAATTCTCTCTGCCTTTCCTCATAGGAGAAGTGCTCCATCCTTCTCAGTAAAGCCAGAAATAAGGCTCTGTGGTCATCTGTAGTGGGCTGACCCTGGCTGGATGCCAGGCACCCACTAAAGCCACTCTCTCACTCTCCCTCTGCAACTGGATAGAGGAGAGAAAAAAACAGCTAAGAATTCATGAGCTGAGATAACAGCTGGGAGAGGTCACTTACTGATTACTTTCACAGGCAAAACAGACTCGAAGTGGGGATATTACTTAAATTTATTACTAACAGGATAAGAGCCAAAGAGTGAGAAATAAAACAATCTTAAAAACACCTTTCCCCCACCCCTCCTTCCTTCCATGTTCTCCTTCCTCCCCCCAGTGGTGCAGGAGGATGGGGAATGGGAGTTACGGTCAATTGTTGTTTCCGCCACTACTCAGGGAGAGGAGTCCTTCCCCTGCTCTTGTGGGGTCCCTCCCACGGGAGACAGTATTTGACGGACCTCTCCAGCGTGAGTCCATCCCTTGGGCAACAGTTCTTCACAAATTGCTGTCCCATGGGTCACTCCTCCATGGGGTGCAGTCCTTCACGGATGAGCTGTGCTAGCATGGGTCCCCCACAGGGGCCACAAGTCCTACCCAGGAAAAACCTGCTCCAGCATGGACTTCCCTCTCCATGGGCTGCAGGTCCCCAGCAGGACGCCGCTCCATCTTGGGCCTCCCACAGGGTCACAGCCTCCTTCGTGCATCCACCTGCTCCAGCGTGGGCTCCTCCATGGGCTGTGGGTGGGTCTCTGCACCCTGATGGTCTTCCATGGGCTGCAGGGGGACAGATGCATGGGCTGCAGGGGCCTCAGCTCCAGTGCCTGAAGCACCTCCTGCCCCTCCTTGTGCACTGACCTTGGTGTCTACCTTGTTGTTCCTATGTTCTCACTCTGCTCTTCTCTGGCTGGAGTTCTTTCTGTGCCACAACCTTCTGTTCTTAAATATATTATCACAGGGGCTTTACTATTGCTCCTGATTGGCTTGGCCTTGGCCAGTAGCAGGAGGTCTATCCTGCAGCCAGCTGGCATTGGCTCCACTGGACAGGGGAAGCTTCTAGCAGCTTCTAACATAAGCCACCCCTGTAGCACCCGCACCTCCCTCCCCACCCCCTCCCCTGCCCGCCGCCCTTACCAAAACCCAGCCACAGAAACCCACTACATCACCTCACATCAACACACCGACGCTGCCCCAGCACTGCGAAGGGCTTGCTGGTCAGGGCACAATTCAGCCTTTATGGAAGCTCCTGTGGGAACCAAAGAAGCTCTCTGAACTCCATGGCTGCTTCTCACTCCTGCTGGAGCCTCAAGGTCCCTGTGGGTTCATTTTGATCAAATAGATTGTTCAAGAAGACTTGCAGATACCAGAAAAAGCTCCAAATGAGCTTGTTCAGGAGGATCTGGAAGGGTGGGAGAAGCAGGACTGGACTTGAAGGGGCTCTAGCTGCAGCAGATGTGCTGCTGCTGCTATGACACTGTTGAAGCAGCAGCACAGGGACACCTCAAAAGCATTCACATCAGTGCAGCTTTCTTCAGGGAAAACTGTTGGAAAATCCAATGAGATTTGTGCATATTGGAAAACCCAGCTCCTCTGACTGGAGCTGTACACTTTATCTCTCTTCCCCTCAGGGTATTTCCAGGGCCAGGAGCTCCCTGGGGACCATGGGATCTCCCTTCAGGGTCTGTCAGGGCAGGGTCTGGCAGCTGGGGTACATCACACCACGGCAGCCAGGCTCATTGGCATCTCCCTGGGGCCAGGCATGGGCCAGGCACAGGCCAGCATATGGGCCTGTGGGTGGAGGCAGGGCAGCTGGAGAGCTGGAAACTGGCCCTGTTGTGGTGTTGCTTTGGGCAGGGGCTGATGGTCCTTGGAGATTGACATGGGGTTCTGGGCTGTAGGCAGCGTAGAGGGGAGTCTCGGGGGAGTGTGTGGACAGGGACAGACAGGGTTGGTGGTGACTCAGGACTATGATGTTACTTGAATATTCAAACTTTCCCTCCTCTCCATCCTTCTCAACTAGTTGCACTTATGGTCCTAAAATCTGGTGGATATGAGGGGCTGACAATAACACTTTTGAGATTAACGAGTTTGATAAGATCCTTTGGCACAAGTGCCATGGCTAGTGTACTCTTTTTATCTATGATTTGAGAGGCAGAGATCTTGATTTCCATGGAGAAGAAACATTGTCCCTCTCAGTGTGGAGTTATCAATGAATCAGTCCAACTTCTAAAAACACGAGGGACACTTGTTCAAAAGTACTAAGTGTCACAAGATATTTAAAGCGGAAAAAAGTCATGCTGATAAAATATCTTTATAACCATATTTTTTCTGAAATGGGTCATATTTCAGTAGCATGCAAAATGCCGGAACAGCAGTTGTAAGTGGCTCGGCAGCACAAGTCCTATGCAAGCCTGAAGGCACGACGCTCACTTTTGTCTTTAAATTGTCTCTGTGCTACTCAGATGTTGTCACCTCACCACGTCTTTGCGTGAAGAACTGCTGAAACTAACGTCAAATGAGGAGTTCTTCAGGAGTGAATCCCATCATATTTCCCTCTATTGCCTGGATAAGTTTTAGGTTGTGTCAGATTTCCTTCAAGGTTTTACTAGGATCTTTAGGACAAGCCACGGCAAGGAGACAAGTTGCATGTTCCTAAATGTCTTCAAACCAAACTCAGAGGCTTATCTGTTTCTTTGGCCAAAATGAGATTTGGTCAACTCATAACTTATTTGGTTCAATATTAGGCTAAACGAGACTCAACAAGTGAAACTAAATAACTGAATTCTCCTCTCTGGTAGGAAACAAAAAATGTTAAAAACATGGATCAGAACTGCCAAGAATAGAGCCACAGTTCTTCCTGCCCACTGCTGTGGGTGTGAATCACAGTCTTTTGTTCCCTTATAAGACGTCAGCTGAAGAAATTCACTCATGACTACAGGGATGTGCAGCCCCGTAGGCGAAAGCAGAGCCTCTCTTAAAACTTGATTCTTAAATTTTAAAAGTCACAAATCAAGGTGAGACATGATATACTGTCAGCTGACAATGACAATTTTTTGCTCTCATCTCTGGCTTTGTTAGTTGAAATGAACTGTGAATTGTCTAAACTCCGAACTTCTTGTTTACTTTATTTTAAAATAAATATCTTACCATTAGAGACTATTATATGTCTACAAAGAAGTCTATTTTTTCCTGATGTCTTAAAAGTAATTTACCAGAATAAGATTTTTTTTTTTCCCGGAATGGTGGTGCTTAATCATTTTATGCAAATGTGGGAAAGAACTGTCATGTGTCCTTTACTTTGTAAAGAACCATTAAGCTTTGGACCTATTAGCTTGTGTTTGGAGGTTTCATTTGTCGCTCTTTGTAGTTATATAATGAAATATTTATTGAAAAAGAAGAAGTAACTGTTAACTCCCTTCCATCAGTAAACAAGTGTCTCCTTCACCTTGTGAAAATGTAGGATGGACGACTCTTCAATTAAACAACAGTGGATACATGGATTTGCTGAATACATTTTATTTGAAAAGTGTAACATCTGTTCTGCCTCTCAGATTTCCTCAGGGAATTCCTCTTTTAAGCTATCATAGTTTTACATTCTGCCAAGAATTTTATTTATTGCTCTGACATGTTCAAAACTGCTAACTTGAGGTCCATTCAATCTGTTACCAAAGTAACTATGAAGGATTTTATACTTGGTTTTCTATCATAAAGTTTGTAAGCATCTGTTTTCCTGTAAGTATGTGCACAACTTAAATAATTCTCTTGTGCCCTTTTTCATCAGACACATACAGAAGTCATTTGCTAACAGTATCTCATTTCTTTTCAGGCATTTCTCTTTTATGGTTCATTACATCTTTTTTTATATGTGGCTTCCATTTCAATATTAACTAACACTGCTGCAGTGGTTCTTTGTCTTTTACTTATTAATTGAATACAAAATGGAACTAAAAAAATAAGACAGCTAACTCCTGACATTTCAGATGCTTAAGAGAGTCACAGATGCTTTCAGAGCATGCACATGTCAAATTATTTATCTAATAATGTGTTATTATTTATCTTTTCTGATATACTGTTTCTTCTGTATGCCATTCAACATATTAGTTTTCAATTACTTACTAAAAGACAAATTACCAAAAGGATTCAGCATCCACCTGCAAAAGGATAATGATTTTCAAGCCCTTTAAAACTCACCTTGGCAGTACTTTTGTCCAGATTTTCAAATAAACCTGGCACTCAATTCCAAGTGTGTAAACATCTGGGTACTTCTCTGGATACCCAAGTGGGACGTGGGTATTTGTGAGAGTCTATTCATATATACCTTTTCTTTGACATCAGGCTCCTAAAGTACAATGTATAGTCCTGAACAAAACTTGATTTACAGTGTTATTAAACATAGTCAAAATAAGTCCTGGATTCTGTTAAAAAAATCTGTTGCCATACATGGAAATCACCTGAAGCTCTGACAGTCTAAGCTTGTATGACATCTGACTGATTTCTGATATAGAAGTTAGTAGCACTCACCAGACATGTCAAATGAGTCTACTGTGTAAACTCCAACACAGGAAAAACACCTGAGCCTGAACTTTAAAACACCTCCCCTTTCAGTTGTGACTCCTTGTCTCACCAATCCCACTATTTGCCTTTCTAAGTTTCATCACCCATATTCATTGCAAACGTTTTTGGGGGGGGAGGAATGGGAATTGAAAACTGAGCTGTGGGGGATTGAAGAAGCATCTCAACTAGAGGTACTTGTGATCACTTTAGGGAATAATAGTCCACCTTTCTTTACCTACTTCACTTACTCCACCTGATGTCTAAGGACTTTGCTGTGTTCTTTTTAATTCATAGACTTTGGCTAAAATTTCAAGTAAAGAAATATGAATATAAAATTCAGCATATTAAAATGTTTTCTTTTTATTATATTAGAATCTCAAAGCAAATTCCAGGTGGTCTAAGTGTGAGAACTGGGAACTCTTAATTTATGAAGCATGTGGAGGAAAGTATTGAATGCTCATTTCTTGTGTCAAATGGAGAATTTTGCAATTCTACTTCCTTAGCTGTTTTTTCCTCTTTCAGTATCTTCTGTCAGTAATGAAATCAAGTGCAAATGAAAAGGAAATATCTGATCTTTGAAGTACAGTGTATAGGATATTTTCCTCCTTTTAAATGAGAATGTACTGCACTGTCAATCCTTCCTCCTCTTTGATCATGTTTAAGACATCTGATTTCAAACTGCCTTAATCTGTAGTCTTTAAACAATCATCTTCGCAGGAGAACAAGGAAATGGTGAGAAGTATAATAATGTTCATTATTTTGGTAATATTGGTTAAGTAGGACTACGGTATGCATTCTTATTCATCAGAAATTTGCAAATTGAAAGACCACACCAGATATTTACAGCTCCATAAAAGTTATTTCATTTCATGATCTCTCTTACTGCTGAGTCCTATGTTTTGTTTTGCTTACCATCACTCAGCCATTTGGTCCCAAACCTAGTTTCATATGTCATTTAAACACAGTACACTGCAGATCTGAAATGAACCATGAGGAGCTGAATCAAAGCAATTTGAATTAGGATTTCATCTGAATGGAGTTCAATCCATCTGTACTTACCTAGGCACCTCTTAGAATCTCCAAAAAGAAATGATCAATTTGCAGAATAATATCAAGCTTTTATGACAATATAAACAAGAGAACTGAGAAGGAATTGTTGATACTGTCATTAATGCATCTGCAAAGGTGTTTTCTCTTTAATTTTACCCATATGCAGCTGCATGTTCTCCCTAATTAATGAATTGCCTTCAGGTCACTCACCCAGACACATCTAATCTATCTCTGTCCAAAATGACTAAACTGTGTCCTGCATTAAAGATGTAAAAGGCCACAAATTACTTTCTTGATCTTTCCAACTAGAAAATCACTGCTTACTGAATGACATTCTCTCCATGTGGTGTTCAGGGTGATCTCATTACCTCAGGGCTGAAGCTTTCAGTAGAAGTGAAGTAAAACATCTACTTCTAAAAAACTTCTCAATTCAGATTCCTTTCAACAGAAAAAATGTTCACTTCAGGTTTATGCTTATAATAATTACATGAATCCAATAAAATGTGTACGTATGTACTTCTTCCACCTTTAAAGCACTTTAGGCAAACTTTCATGAGAACAATTCCCAACTAAAGTTATGTGATTGAGAAGAAGGTTCAACATATTGTTACATAACGATATTTTTTCCAGACCTTATAATAAACAAGTGTGTGCACTTAGCATATAAATTGAAATATGGATAAGAACATGTAATCTTTAATACCGGCTGACCTCCACTGCAGTTATAAAAATAAGGATGTTTGCTATTTTTATGTGAATTTTACTGTTCTTTTCTTACATGGCTTGATATTGTTTCCTCCTTAAGGCCTCTAAGAGTGTTTACAAGCTTGCAGGTAAAAAAATCACTTCATACTCTTTTGTCTCCTGTGAAATAAAAAGTCAACAATACTTTATAGGCTGAAGAATTGGAAATTATAGTGCTGAATATGAATTTCCTGCAGGAGTGCAAGCAACAGGAATACTTGCTTATCAGAGTTGAAGGCAAAAAATGTCCATAAAATTTGACCTCTGTTTCAGGTGTGAACACCACACTTGAAGAGAAGTAGTTATCAGCACAGTAATATTGAGAGTTACCTGCAAGGCAAAAATTTGGCCAGAGGCTCATGTTTAACAGAACATGTTCCCTGTGATCTTCAGCTGGAGTTTGCTGGGGAGACCAAGCCTCATGAATCCCCCAAACCATAAAAAACCAGAAGAGAAAAAAAACAGTCGTGTACTGCAAAGCAGTGTGCTGAAAGAGGCAGGACAGCAGATTTAGAGATGTATAGTTTATCTCACACTCTGAGACCAATTTCCCTGTGTAATCACAGGGAAGCAATCTCTTGTGCTTAGAGTTTCTCATTCATGCCTGTCCTCTCTGTTCAGATTGTAAAGCCTTCAAATGAGAACTCTTTCCAACAGGTGCATATAGTGCCTGATATAATAACTGTCTGTTCTAGCCAGTACATTGTGATTTGATCATAGTAGGAATAAAAATGTGAGGAGAACATTGAGGAACTCTCTGTCAGTGTAATAAGCTAATATTGGAAGAACATTTTCTGGTTTTTTTTTGGTTTTTTTTTTTTTGTTTAATGTAAGTTAGAAATGTGAATGAAACAAAGCCATCACTTATTTAGAATGCTTAAAGGCTTTTGCTAGTTTCAGAAGTTTTCAAGCATTCTTTGATCAAATCATGTGTGCAAGATAATACTGGAACTTTTTCTTAAAAAATATATTAGGAAAGAACGAGTTCTGGAGAATGGTGGCCGAGGCCAATTATATGAGATTCAACAAGGCAAAGTGCTGGGTCCTGCACTTGGGTCACAGCAACCCCATGCAGTGCTGGAGACTTGAGTCAGAATGGCTGTAAAGTTACCCTCTGGAAAAGGCCCTGGGTTGCTGGTTGACAGCCAGCTGAACATGAGCCAGCAGTGTGCCCAGGTGGCCAAGGCCAGTGGCATCCCTGCTTGTATCAGCAATAGTGTGGCCAGGAGGACTAGGGCATGATTCTCCCCCTGTACTTGGCACCAGTGAGGCCGCAACTCAAATGCTGTGTTAAGTTCTGGGCCCCTCACTACACAAAACACATTGAGGTGCTGGAGAGTGTCCAGAGAAGGGCAACGAAGCTGGTGAAGGGTCTAGAGAGTGAGTGATATGAGGAGTGCCTGTGGGAGCTGGGGTTGTTTAGCCTGGAGAAAAGGAATCTCAGTAGGGACCTTATCACTCTCTACAACTACTTGAAAGGAGGTTGTAGCCAGGTGGGGTTCAGTCACTTCTCCCAAGTAACAAGCATCAGGGTGAGAGAAAATGGCTTGAAGTTATGCCAAGGGAGGTTTAGATTGGATATCAGGAAAAAAAATTTCACTGAAAAGGTGATTAGACCTTGGAATAGGTTGCCCAGGGAAGTAGACTTAACAGTGCTGGGTTGACAGCTGGACTAGATGATCTTTGTGCTCTTTTCCAGCTTTAACAAGTCTGTGATTCTATGAGGGTTCCCCCCCACACACTTGAAATAGCTACAAAAATTGTCTATTGGGGAGAAACAGATGTGCTACTACCGTGCTTTCCTGTTTTCGAAACTACTTCCTGCTCCTTTTGTAAAAGGTGCATTGAAAATCATGAAGTCCACAGTCATCATGCTGGTATCCTTGTTTTGTTACCCCTCCTGATTGGCAATTCTGAACTGTTTTTACTATAATGCTATACTATATACTGGCTACCACTGTATGTGTCTGGCTTTCTAATTGTGTTTGGATTCTTGAGGAATAACTACAGTGTAAAGAATTTTGGACCTCAAGCAATCACTTATATTTAGGACAGTGTAATCAACCCCCCAGGAAGATAACTCAGGAAAGCTTGATTGCTGGTGCCAATAGGTTTTCTTTTAAGGATCACTGCATAGGGTGAGGCCTGGAAGGTCGATATTTTCCAGTTTGTTTCTCTTTCTAGTGATTAACGAGGCCAGCTTAGTCGTCTCCTTCTTTTAGACTTTTCCACATGATACAGAGTTAATATTCCTCAGATGTGGAATGTTCCCTATGGAAGTTTTATAGTATTCAAAGGTTAGTACATTGCAGTCTTGGTACAGTTCTTCAGTATTGCATGTGGATGAGGTGGGGTTTGATTATTCTTTGGACACATTGTTTTAATCCTAAAAAAAGAGAGTTGAATTTTGTATTATGAATTTTGCATTTTTTATAATTATAAATCATCCTTATGGAAGGATAGCCTCCCATGATTGCCTCTGAGTTCCTTACATCAGGTCAAAACATAAAGTTTGGGATCTGTTACTGCATAACATTGCAATGTAACTGTTACTGGCAGGTGTCACGGTTGGCTGTCAGCCTGAGCTCCACAGTCTTTAGGAGGTGAATTGGTTTTGAATACCTGAAATTTCATTTTTATTATTTGTCCAAGCAGGCTGGCTACTCTCTGCTGGCCAAGACATTGATGAAAGCTGTGGATTGTCCTGTTATTAGAGATTAAGACCTCTTTGCAAAGCAACAGATGACCAGTGGTTTTAGCACTTGTATGATTATTTCTGGAAGCAGCATATTTTGGTGCAGGGTAATTAATTTTTAGCTATTAGTGTCTCTGATGCTTCCTATTGAATGAACAAATACAAACCTTTTTAAACAAAACTTAGCTGGTGGTTAGTACTGTTCCAAAACGGTGGGCTCTTCCTACTGTAATACTGTAATACTTCCTATTCTCAGTACAAAAAGTGACTGTAGCATGATTCCTTCTCAGCAGTACCAGCACTAAGATTTTCTACTTTTTTCTTCCTTAACAGCATGCTGCAGTGGCCAGATCTGTAAGTACTCTCCAAAATTTGAAAGACCTGTAATGTATTAACTAATTGACTGTTTTGACTTGCAAATTCCTATGCTGAAATTGCTCTGTAGGAAGCCCTTACAAAAGTTTTACAATAATGAGATGATCAGAATGAGAACCAAGAGAGAAGCTGCAGAAGACAAAACTCTGAGTGCCCACCCCTTTTTAAGAAAAATTACATCTTTAATTGCTGAGAGATGAAAGGATGAAAGTGGTGGCCCATCCATATGTTTTCCCAGGGACAGCAATGTACTTGAGGTACATGAGATGGGCATGTTGCTTTCTGTGTGGCAACTTGCCTCTTAATATCATCAAAAGCAGAGGAAAATCTGTTTTAGAAAAATCAGATTTTGCATCCAGTGCCAGGATGCTGATACACATGGATGAAGGGTAAAGGAGGAGAGAAAGAACATACAGCAGAAAACATTGACCATCTGGGGACATGGGCACCTCATGCTAATGGGACTCATATTCCTCTCAATATCCCTGGCAAATTTTTCCTACAGCAATTTTATTTTATTATTGAGGCAAAGATCCATGCACTTGAATATCCATTCTGTGAAGAATATGTTTACAAATTGTTTTAATAACTCTTATGTGCATTAATCTCACAATGCATTTTCTTATTCATGCAATTACAGAAAACATTTCTCTGAAGCCTGGTAGAAGGCCAAGTCTGGAAAGTTAAAAAAAAAAAAAAAATTAAGAACCATATTTCAGAGTTTGAAGATTCAAGTACATTTAAAGGCAACTGCTGTCAATGTTGCTTTTGTGTTGACAGAATCCTTTTAAAAGGTTTTGTGGTGCGAAAAGCACCTTTTAGTGGGTTTTCATAATGCACTGGGAGAGAACAAGAAAATGTTTTTCTCACCATGGCCAGTCATGGAGCTCACTTAGAACATCGTGTACCCAAACTGGGAGGTTATTTTCCATGGGGCTCGCAGGGAGAGCCAGCGGGATCGGCACTTGTGCCTGCCCCCACTCACCTTGGAGACTGTTTGCTGCTTCCCAGGGCACCTCAGGATGACTCAGGCCCCTTAACGTGCCTATAGGAGATATTCGCGGTGACGGCTCACACCCGCCCGAAAGTGATAGATTGACATCCCCACAGCTTGCAGGAGGCAAAAGTGCTTTTATTGTAAGACCGTGGCTTGGAGCAGGAGGGGTGGCATCCCCCTGTGTCAACCACAAGGTGGCACGACAGGTTTGCTCTTCCTCCACCAAATGTCTGCCGTCGAGTAGCATCTGGCCACGTATTCCCACTGTGCGCTGATCTCCCCCAGTCTGCAGAGCTGTTCATGGGATAAACTCTAAGGACTGCTGTGTGCAAAAGCCAGAGCTGCTCTGTCCTTGAGACTGCTATTTCTGAGTCTGGCTAAGTAAAAACCAGCCTGGGCATACGCTTACTCCTGCACAAATCCTCCCTTCCTATTGTCTTTCAGATCCCCACAGGAGTACCATCACTTTTTGTCTTACAAGATCAGTGGCATCCGAAGATGCCTTGCAAACATATAAAATGTCAAGCCCCTCACTAAGTTAGCCAAAGCCCCAGCATCTAGTGGGAGGAATTTGCCCATGCCCACAGCACTCATGTGGCTGCAACAAATCTTATACGACATGGGTGTGAGAGATCAAAGAAGCAACAGATGTTCCTAATTCAGCCCTTCTAGTTTTACTGCTCTCAGCCTAATCTGTAACACATCTAACAGCCAGCAAAATGAGAAAATCACTTACACAGGGGTTGCCACAGTCTTCTGCATCAACAGCTTGGTGATGCTATGGTGGAAATAAAATCGGATTTTTCTCTCACAGATAAACCCTTCCTTGGTATATTCGTGATACCTCTGTTGTATATGATGCATCTGTGACATTTATGTCTGTCTGAGGGTGGACACAACAGGATAGAACAGGACAAGATGGGTGGATACATCTTGTACTGCTAAAGCAAAACTGAGTGACGAGGATGTGAAAGAAAGAGAATCTGGTGTTGAGTTATTGAAAAGTGCATCACAGGTCTTCACTTTGAAACATGTTCATGAGAACTTCACTGTGCAATACCACTTCATTCACAGACAAAGTTTTCCTTATAACTTACTTTCAGGTGCTTTGTGCAAACAGGGATTAGGAATTTCTATCAGAAGTAGAGCTTTTTCTGGTCCTGTTGGAAAAGCAGCATGAAGGTGTTACCCCCAGAAAGTTTACCTTTTACCCCTCCCTCAACATTTCACCTGGAAGACAATCTGAAGGTGTAAGATACTGTGAAATAAACAGTTCCTACAGCTGGTACTACGCAGGTCTCATTAACAGCCCAGTCCCAAGGAAGGCAAACATTCAACACTCTTATTCGTTTTATTTACATATTTAAAACTTTCTGCATTCCTAAATAGGACTCCAGGCCATTTGGGGATATTAGTGACATGTAATAGTTCACTGGGAGTTGCAGGTATGCAGTGCTCAGCAAAAGTAAGGCAGTAGCTGTGAGCTAAATCAACTGAGTGCTTTGCTCTGATTTTTGCTCTCAGATCTCCGCTCACAGATCTCCACGGAATTAAAGAGCTGTACCTGACTTCAATTCACTTTACTCCCTCCAAAAAAACATCTGAAAGCAGAAACCCACAGCCCCCTCACCTTTTCTCCACTTCTTACTCGTTAAAAAAATTGCAGTTCGATATCTCTATGACCTTTCAGTTTTATATGACTTAAATGGAACAAAAAAGCTGTTTTCTTCTTCAAGATGAGCTTCCCTTTTGCTGTGGGCTCACTTAGGCTTAGGACTAATGTAGCAAAGCACAAATTACCTCCAGGATTTGATGTTTTGAGGCACTGTTCCCAGTTAAACATTCCTAAATTTTATAACCATGATTCATGCATTCTGGGATGGTCTGTCTTCCATCCTGTGGAATCTATAGAAATGGGGAGGAATGGTCCTGAAAATGTATTTACTATAGGTTTAGCTACTTATACTAAATGCAGACTTGGAAAACGAGGAATTATTGGACATTACACTTTTCTTCACATCCTAATAGCAAGTTTATGCTTTTTCTCTGTGGATTGATGCTCAGGAACTGTTGTCATCATTCTAATGCACTCCAGTGACTGTGCTGACATTACCTGTTGCTGTGTTCCAGAACAGCTGTGTGCACTATTGTTCGTTAGGAAAAAATATGAGGAAAACTCGTGATTCAGCTCTCTTTACTGCCTCTTCTTCCCCCATGAAAATCAAGAAAGGATACTAACTCTACTGAGTGTAATGACTAGCAGTATTGTTCACTACTCAACACTGGAAGATGGGGAAATATTTCTTTTGAAGGACAGCTTTTGCTCAGTTGCAAAGTCTCCTTTGATTACCTTGTTCTCTGAGGATGAGTAATGTGGTTTAAATTCTTTTTAGTTTAGTTCAAGGTTATTAATCATCTTCAAACTGGCAACAACTACACGAATTCACTAGTGTTTCATGTCAATGACTGCACATTTTCTTTCTTTTGTAGATGTTTTCTTTGCCATTTAAGTGTTGTTGATTTGCACATGCACTGGTAGAGGCCATTACCTCTACTACTAGTTTGTGGGGTGGGACAGGAATTTCTTCAACTAAAATCACTCTTTGCTGAGGCTAAATACTAGACTCCCATGAATCCATGACAGTCTCATTAGCAGATAAATTACTTTGTAGATTAGTGGCGCTGAGAGTTTGGAGGCCCGGGAGGTATTACTCCTGAGTGGTAAACCTCCACCACTGGCAAAAACATTGGAGTCAGATTACCAAAAGTGATCATCTGACCCCACTAAAGTCTTTAGGATCTTTGCCTTTGATGTGAATGAGGTCAGGTATTTATTTTGGAACTATTCCTCGTTTTTAGCTATGTGATCCCAAGGAAGTCACGGAGTTTGCTGTATTTCACAGTTTACTGGATAATATAAATGTATTGTGAGATTAGTAGTAACACTTTCAGATGGAAATTATTACATAATTTTAGACTATTTTATAAATATGAAGAACTCACATTAAGTATTGGGCATATCATCGTCAGACCATATGTAGCTAGTCTTTCATCTAAAATAAAGGCTTATTTTTTCTAAATCTATGACATAGGGTTTTTAGCATCATTTTCTCATTACTGAAAAAATATTTTCCCCTTCTATAAATAGAATGTTATACCCCTATTCCAGTATTTACCTTGTAGCAAACAAGGTTACCTTTAATTAAATAAAAATATTCTACATTGGGAATGAGAGGAAAGAAAGAGAGGCTATGTGGAAGTGAACAATACATCAGAAGCAAACCCTGGCTCAGAATAGAACTGGTAGAACTGATCTGAAGAGATAAGGTCAGGAGATGTACTAAAACCAGTTATTTACTTTCCACAAAGGAGAGGTTTGAATAAATAATGTTCTTGACAATTACTTGCTTTTGAATGTGATTAAATTATTTTTTTCCCAGAGAGATATGTGAAACGTATATATATGTGAACTGCGGAGTCCTTACTAAAAAAAGAAATCGAGCCAGAACCAAAACCAAAAGCCAAAACACCTATAAGTGTTAGCATTAGATGATAAGATAATGTTATTTCTGCAATTCCTTGCTCCTACTTGTTGTCTACTGTGTTTCAGAGCAAATTCATGTCACTTTCAGATAGCGAATCAGAGAAGCTAACTAAAGTTATCTATGCAATGGTAAAACATTCTTTTCAGACCGTTAAAACCAACATATACATATTAGAACAATCTCAAGTCTTACTGAGACTAAGAAGAAAATTGGGTTTGCTGTAGAGCAAAATATGTCAGAGAATGACCCGAAATCATAAGCAATTAACTTCTTTCTTTTCTGAAGATACATATCAAAGTCAATTATATACTTGCACTTGGTAGCAAGAAATCCCCAGGAAAGGGATTTTCACTGCAGTGAAAAATATCGTATTAAAGTTTCGTGCTTTTAAACATATCTACAGAGTATCCTACTTTATAATTTTGTTGTTACTGTTGACATATACAGTTACCTCTGGAGACTGAACACAGATTTGGGGGTCAAAAGAGCAGGTTCAGTCTTACAATGTCCTAGCAACTTCTGGTTGTGCTGTGATTGGCAAACTCCTATGAAATTCAAAAAAGACCAAAGGCAGCAGTATTTACATAATGAGCTCAATAAGCATGTACCTGGAGTTACAAAATCACATAGGAGTTTCTGCAGATAATCTTCATTCCTAATGAGAAGGTTCAATAAAACCAGTGCAGTTCTGTCTGAAATCAGTGAGAGTCTTTCCTGTGATATTACAAGGGTCAGAGACCGATTTTTGACATTAGAAGAGGCCAGTATGAACATCCAGTCTGACCTTTGCATAAAGCAGGGCAAAGAATGGCTCAATAGCTTGAGATCTTTTAGAAAGATAGCTAGCCTGACTTTAAAGATTTTCTAGTAATGGAGATTGTAATCCAATTCTGTTTAAGTGATTAATTGCTTCAGCTGTTACAGAAATGCATTTTATTAGAGCATGGAGATGGATCGGACCACAAGGCCACACACAAGAAATTCTTTGTTCTATCTTTAAGTATAAAAAACTAAGAAGTACCCATTTTTCTTTAGGCTAAATAGCCCCAAGTACTTAATAGAAATTAAATAAATTTTTAAAAATGTTTTAAAATAGAGATGTTGCCGTATAATTACAGGCTTTTGCCCTTAAACATCCCCAAGTGGGTCATGGATGTAGTCAGATATTCATTTCATGCCGCTTGATTGTGGCATGTTTCAGAGCCCAGGAAGCTCAGAAATTGTCAGTTAAAGGTAACTGGGGGCAAAAATGGCCCCTGGTCTCACACAGACAGAGAGATGGCTGTAGATGTGGGCTGCTGCTGAGAAATCCAAGGCAGGGTGTCTTTGGGGACAACTGTGCAACATGTTCAAATGTCCCAGTTATGAGAGCAGCCAAAAATTATGTGCTGGTTCCTGGCCCCTGTGTCTGAGTGGTGGCCCCAGTCTCTGCTATGCAGTCAACTCGTGGCAGAGTTCAGCAAACTCAGCTCCTCAGTCTCACCCCACACACTTTGTATTTCTGGAGCTGTGCATCTGGTGGAGCACAGGCCCTCCTGCGCTGCAAAGGGGTGCTGGAGCTCTCCTTGTTGCTCACTACACACAAAATGGGGAGGTAAGCCCCACGAAGGGCTCCCATGCTCAGGGTAATTTTGGCTGTGGCTAGCATGGACTGTAGTTCCACAAAGCAGACACTGCTCTACAGGGTGCACGAGCCACCAAGGACAGACTTCCATAGCTAACCAAATGTCTTTTCTCTTTTCCTTAATGAGAAAGACTTTGTTATTCTCTCATCACAATATGCAGTTCTGATTGATATTTACTGGGCTCTGCATGACCCGTCTCTGTCATCTTTAGCGTGGTTAATTGGAATTATTGAGCGGCGCCCGGGCCTGGCAGGCTGGGATTCACCCCTGTTGGGATGGTCCTCACCTGCCCGCCCTGGTCTGCTTCTGCGCAGCCTTGCTCCCGTCAGACTGAATTAAGCTGCGCTGTCAGGAGCCAGGGACCCTTCAACAGTTTTCCAGCACAAGCAACACTAAATTAGTGTTTGGTAATAGGCTGCACACTGTTTTGTAATAAGAAAATATGGATGATTCTATTTATTCCCTCTCACTCCCTGCGATGATAAGAAATGTTCTAATTCATTATTAATTTGTTCCAACTATTTCTGGTAAATCTAAACTATGAATAACTTTAGCTATGCCATTAGCAATACCTCAGAACTACAGATGGATTTTTGTTTCAGGACACAGGCACATGGCAGTTCCACTGTTTCTAAAGGTGTACCCAAAATTCTGTCACATTTGGGTACAAAACCAGTGCTTGTTGTTCACCTTGGGTTACATCTGCATCTAAAGCAACCTGGAACACAAAAATATTGTGGCTATTATTTGTCCAGTAGAAATTATCGTAGCTTGGCAGCATTCTGTGAAACTTTTTATATTCAATCTGCTTAAGGATTTACTCTCCCCCAGAACATTAGACCGAATGGAGAGTGGGAATAGACCTAGAGCTGCTGCCAGCCTAAAGGCTTTTATTTTGCTGTGTGGATAAGCAAGATGTTTAGTGGCATTTTGTAGGTTGCTGACTTTAGTGTCAAATAGGCCTTTTGAATATTAAATCTTAAAAAATCTTTTTTTTTTGGTTGATGTTTGCCTTTCATAATTTATTTCTCTACTCTTCATATATAAATGATTGATCAAAGAACCACTGTTGAAAAGCATCAAGGACAATTTTTTTCTTCTCTTGCAGAATATGAGTTTATTTGGGTGAAAGGTGGGAGATTATAAATGTACTTATTAGCCACCCAAGGAAATTTTCTCTCACAGACACACCATGGTGGTACCTCCTTGTGCAACCAAGTCCACTGTTTGGTCTTTCATTCATTTAGAAAGTGAGTTTCTTGCCTGTGTGTTTGGATGGGAATGACTCTGTTGTTGCAGCCATATGCCTTAATTTACTGAACAAGGGGAGGAGGACACCCACGATGTAAGATCGAACACTGAGCTTCTGTGTGGGCAATCATGCAAGACACAGGCAACCTACTGGCCTTGTCTCTCACCGTGAGCTCTAAGCAGCAGCAAGAGCAGAATGACTGCGCTGATGATGCTCCTACATTGCTGCCCTGGGAATAATTGTCCTGCCTCCTCACTTCAGAGCAGAAAAGAAAAAAATCCCAGTCCTTTTCTTCAGAGTGTATATGTTTGAGAATTTTGTTTAACTATTTACTTGGAAATAAAAGGCAGCAAGGAATTATCTGGAAGATTCTTGCAAAGACTTCACTAATGGTTGGTGGTCACCTGCAAAGAGGCTGGCTAGGCTCCTGGCCACGAGGTGAGGTTTGCCTCTATCATCTCTTGAGACAGTTGCAGTCCCAGTACTGTCCCTGGTTGTTGTTCTCTATTTTTTCTGCTTGTACCTCCTGCCCAGAACATCCCTGGCTGAGCGAGCTTCTCTGGATTATAGCTTTGTCCCTTCAGACATGAGAAAGCACACAGATGTGTATGCTTTCTACAGTGTACCTAAATATTTTGCTGCTTTTACTTGAAGAAATCATGAAAGGGAATGGTTTAATAAAAGACAAACAAATCTGTGAATGAAACACTTCAGTTATCTCTGTCCCTGAGTTGATTGCCATCTAACCTCCCTGAGGAAAGTGGGGCTTTCCTGCCTGTGCCGTGGATGCCATGTCTCAACTGGAAGTGCTGAAATGTCTGCCAAGCCCTGCTTCCCCTGTTTGAGCGTTAATAACTTCTGTTCTGCTGCCAGGCAATTCCTATTTAGCCAGTATCAGATGACCACAGGTACAGATGATGACTTCATGGACGGGTTAATCTCCCCTCTCACAAGTCCATCTTTCCTAGCCTTTGGGGAGGTGGAGGAGCCTGGAAAGCCAAGAAAAGATAAAAGTTGGTGTTATGTTTATGAAACTGATGCAGACGTACTCTTTGGCAGACTGGTCAGCAATTGGTTCCCCAAGCCATCCCACTAAGAAAGGGGGCCTGGGGAGAGATAATAACAAGATAGATGATAAACCCATAGTGTGTGTGTGTAAGAGAGAGACAGCTGGTTTGGCAGGATTGCTTGTTTTTGAGAAAGAAGAGTTCATCCTTTCCTATATTGGCAGAAATACATGTGCCCTTTCATGATAAAATTATGTATCCTAGGTATATCAATCTTCCAAGTTCCGTTTAAAATATGCAGCTAAGATGGGATCTACTGAGAAAATATGAATACAGTGGCTGGGCATCCAACAGGTGTGCATGAGGAATCTGACTTTATGGACCAATAGAGTCCAGTTCAATAGATTGCTCATAGTATTTTTAATAAAATATGCAGAAATATAAAAAAGGGGTTTTCTGAGGAGTGAAAAAGATACCCATCATGGTACATGATGAAATATGCTCCTTTGAACTAAAGCTATAGTGGTAGGGTTTACAGCAGTCAGTCGCAAGCAAGCTTAACAAGGATCAGAGAATGTAAGCTCCCCTAGAAACATCTATAGAATTATAATGCTCTAGTTAATAAAATAGATATTTAAAATAGAATAGTCAGATAAATTAAAAGGTCTAATTTAAGCTGGTAGGAGAAAGATGAAGGAAATTCTGCCAGTAAAAAACCCCCACTTTTCTTCAGATACTACTTTAGTAATTTGCCTTAGAGGCAAATATTATAAACCTTAAATCCCTCTCAGCCTTGAAATGACAGAATTATGTAGAAATTTACTTGTACATGGAGACCAGATTTAAACCTTTACTTACTCAGGCTCAGCTGCAGTCATGCCACATGCACATTCACATTACACACATGCCCCTGTGACGTGGACCGAGGCGCTATGAAACTTTTACTGACATGAATTGTGTGTGAGTTATTCACTCACCTTGAAGAGCTTAGAAGCTGCATCTTTTGCAAACTATTCTGACATCTCTCCTGCATGCACAGTACTACCAGGGTGGCACGGGGTTGCTACATAGAGTCTGTAGCCGCAGGTTTGTTTTATGGGAATCTTTACCCCTATTATTTCAGGCATCCTGGTACCTTCTGTAAGGATCTGGGCCAGTTGGGAGGGAGGAGAGGAAATACAGCCGTGTAAATCAAAAGTCACTGAAAGTAGCTTTTCTAAAGTGAAAACAGACAGAGCTTTAAAATGTATTGCCTGTGACTCTGGTCTCTTCAGAAAGAGGGAATGCTTTTGCCTGTTCTTTAGACTGACTGCGTGTTCAAGCTTGTAAACCGACGTTATCCACACAATCCCTACCACGCTGATTTCTAGAAAAGCCCTTGTTTACACCTGCTGTCGCAGAGTCATGTCAAAGGAAACAAAAAAAAAAAACCAAACCCAGCCCCCAAAGCCCGCTGAAGGGGAGCAGCGGGCAGCCCTTCCCTGCTAGCCGCTCTCACAGCCGGGCCCGGGAGCCCGGAGGGAGCGCGGGAGGGTTTATACCTCACCCCTCCCCAGCCGGGGGACGGGGCACTCCCGGCCCGCCCGACGGCGGCTTTGCGGCGCGGCCGCAGGCGCGGAGCTGCCGCGCGGTGGCGCCCTCCGCTCACGGACCGTCCGCGCCCGCGGGCCGAGCGAGCGGCGGGCGGGGCCGCGGGGTGTCCTTCTCCAGCGGGAGCGGTGGGGTGCCCCCTTCTCCAGCGGGAGCGGTGGGGTGCCCCCTTCTCCAGCAGGGGCCGCGGGGTGCCCCTTCTCCAGCGGGAGCGGTGGAGTACCCACTTCTCCAGCGGGAGCGATGGGGTGACCCCAACTTCAGCGGGAGCCGCAGGGTGCACCGTCTCCAGCGGGAGAGGTGGAGTGACCCCTTCCCTAGCGGGAGCCGAGGACTGCCCCCTACCTCAGCGACCCCGCCGGGCGTCCTGCCCCGTCCCCTCTAGTGCCGGCGGACCTTCCCGGTCCGACATGCCCGGCAGGGAATGACAGTTGGGGTAGTAGCGTCCCGCTCCGTTCCCAGTCCTGTCCCCCCGCCCGGGATCTCGTCGATGGCCATTTGGACGGGAATCGTTCATTCACGTTAAGTTGCCTTTATCTCCGGAAAAATATTAAAACCTTAAATGACCGTAATAGGAACGTAATTGTATGGTGTGTTTTTTGTTGTTGTTGTTTTTGAGAAATCGATTTGGGCTCAAATAACTCATCCAAGCATGTTACACCAAAGCCATTCAAATAGGAAACAGGAGAACTATATTATTGCTGCTTCCTGAACTCTCTGCTTATGATCGAAATAATTAAAATATGCAGTAATGGCTCCTGCAGCCTGGATTTCTTTGGGTAATTCTCGGAAATGAAGGGCACATTTTCGGCCGCGAAGGGAGGGGAGCACGGAGACGAGTGCGATCTCAGCGGCTGAGAGCCCGCCGGTGGACCGCGCCCGACGCAACACTTGGGGGGAAAATTATTCTGGCGGCAGGGAAGTCCCTAGAGAAGGGATTTCCTTCCCGGTCCCTCCGGCAAATCAACTTCTTTTTTTTTTTTTTTTTTTTTTTCCCCCTTATGGCGATGCTCTTCCCTCCCGCTCTGCCAAGCTCTGCGAGCTGCATATCTGTCTCTGCACAAGGCAGAGAGGAGGGGGAGGGTCGGGACAAGGCGTGAGCGGGAGGAAAGCCTCCCCCGCCGTCCCTGGCCAGTGCCGGCCGCGCGTGGGACCCTCCCTGCAGGGCGGCCGTGAGGCTCGTCCCTCACGCCCCGCAGCTTCAATACACGCAGGGCGCTGCTGGTTTCCCCGGGGGGCGCCTTGCGTAATGGGAACAACACTAACATTCCTTAAAGAAAAAAAAAGAAAGGACTCGGGAAAAAAAAAAGGCGCTTGTATCCCCAAATCTCCGTGGAAGTGGGGGGTTCCGCGCCAGGGCTGCTCCGCCTGCGCGCTCAGAGCCGGGTGGCTCCCCGGGGGCCTGTGCCCAGCGGCGGCCCGTGCCCAGCGGCAGCCCCGGGCGGCGTCGTGGGCTGAGCTGGCTCCGCGGAAAGACCCGGAGCAAAGACGCGGGGAGCCCGAAAAATCCGGGGACCCCCACTCCGCCCCAAACTGCCCTCCTCCCCCTCCTGGTGCCTTCCCATCTCAGGTAAAACTTTACCGTGACGAACATCCTTTTAGATTTGTGGGATAGGTTGTGGGGGTTTTCTGCGTGTTTGTTTGGTTGTTGGGTTTGGTTGGGTTTTCTTTTTCTATTTTTTTTTTTTTGGGGGGGAAGAGGAAAGTGTGACTTGGTGTTTATGAGAAGCTTTATGACTCCTGATAAGCTCATCTTTGAGGACGACACAGAACTGTGTTCCTTGAGGAATTGGGGTGGTGACGTCTTTTCTGATACCCGATTATTACGTGACTGAGAAAAAAAAAAAAGGCATTTGATTCATGAATAAAAATCCGGACACCACCACGGGGGCAACAAACAATATTGCCCGTCCTCTAAGGCAACAAGCAGGCAAATGTTTACGAAGAGGGCTCTTGCTGAAGCGGGGTGTTTGCAAAGATTTTCTTGCTAATTGCGTATCAGACGGAAGGCTGCGGAAGGCTGGTCAAGTTTGGAGCCACCGTGCAGGAAGAGAAGAAGAAGAGAAGGCTGAAGGCAGGCGCTCAGTGAGGGGAGAGATCTGGGGAAGACAACATCGCACGCAGCCAGCCCGCGGCTCCCGCCTCCGCTCCCTCCCGGGCTCGCTTGCTCTCTTCCCTCTTCTACGCTCCTTTCTCAGGCGACATATCGCTCCATCCCTCTTTCTCCCTTGCCTTGTAGACCCCACTCCAGATCTGTGCTGCTACCTGCAAACTTTTTTCCCTTTATCTTTTTTCTCCCCTTCCTCTTTCTCTTTTTTTTTTTTGGAGTGAATTGCCCTAAAACCAGCAAACAACTAACTGCCGCCGCTTTTGCGTCTTCTGCATCTTGCGCGTTCTTCGCCCATCGGAGAGGCAATGCCACGAGGGTTTTAACTCCTTTCGGACGCCACTTGGGAGAGAGCTCGATTTCTCCCCCTCCCTATTTTGGGTCTTTTTTTTTTTTTTTTTTTTTTTTTTTTTTCCAAACCCTACCCATTTAGTTTCGCAGCCAAACGCTCTCAGTGACGGGTGTCTAGAGTTTAATGGTAAGGACACGAGGCGGCTCTCCGGGCCTTTCCGCAGCGGTCCCGGGGAGGGCGGGCGGCCGGGCACCGACGGGGCGGGCACCGGCGGCAGCGCTCTGCGCTGGGCACCCCTCCGTGCCTCTCCGTGCCGCTCAGCGCTAGCACCCGGCTGCCCAGGGCTCTTGTCCCCCAGAGACACGCTGCCTCCCTTCTCGGCAGGCAAGGCCAGGGGCGTGGTGGGTCGTAGGGTGGTTTGTTTTCTTTTTTTTTGGTGGTGTTTTCTGTTTGGGTTTTTTTTTTTTTGACAGCAGGTTTCCTTTCCCTCCCGCACAGAGTGGCAATGTGTAGCAAAGCGATCTTAGCACTCCTGGTCTATGGCATAATAATGCACTGCAGCGTCTACTGCTCACCTGCGGCCGGACTTCAGTACCCAGCGCTCAGGTAGGTCCGTCCCCTTTCCGGGGGCTCTGTCGGGACCCCTCCAGCCCCCCGCTGCCCCAGCTTAGCTAAGGACAACGGAATCTTACTGGGGAGAAAAGTGGAAGGGGATGTAGCGGGGAGTCATCAAAGGAAAACCCCTCCACTTAGGCTGTGTGCCCACCCCCTCCGCCCCGGCGTATGACCCCTCCCGGCTGCAGCACTGGCATCCCTCAGGGCCGCTCCCTGGGATCCCGGCGCTGTAAACCTGCGGCCTCTTGTCCCCGGGAGTGGGGGACCTGCTCTGCTGCATCTCGGCTGTAGCGGGCCGAGGTCCCTGCTGCATCCAGACGGCGCCCAGCAGCTCCTCCCCACCTACCCCTTGTCCTGCGGGGGCCTCGGCCACCTCCACCTTCCCGCAGCTCGCCCAGGGTGAGGATCACCTGTCCGGGTCAGGGGAATGGGGCGCGGGGACTGGTGCGCGGTTGTCTGCAAGCATGTGAGAGCTGTCATGGTTCGTGTAGCGGCATTGGAGCGGGTGGGAATTCAGTCTCTTCCCCTGTTTACCTGATTGTATACGACAGTCCTTCTCAAGAAGGAAGGGTGCTGGCACGAGGTTGTTTGGTTTTCTGTGTTGTTCGGAGTTGTCTTGCTGTGTGGGCTGATGCCTGTGCTGTCATTTTCCAACTGGGAGTCGTGGGCGTTTGAACCCCACTGTGTTTGGGGCAGGAGTGGGGGACAAGTGGGGGACACCCAGAGGCATCGGCACAAGGGAGTATCCCACGCTGGGCTGCGGCTGGGGGCGCAGGGTACGCGGTACGGGACGGCCGATGGCAGCCTCGTCCCACCCTGCTTGTCGCCTGTTTGGGTGACCGGTGTTGCTTGGCTTGGGGGGAGTTTTGGGTTCGGTGCTATCGGTGCTGTCGTCCTGCTCCACCGGCGCTTGGCTCTGTTCCGGCGTGCCCTGCGGGGGTCACTGCCGTGCGGCTCAGCTGTGAGCGCGGGGGGGACGGGGGGGACCTGCCGGGCGCGCAAGTTTGTCCGAGGAGGGTGTCCTATTTGGGGCTCCGAGGTGTCCTTGCAATAAGCGGGAGCCCGTCGGGGCTGGTTCAGAGCAGCCCCGTTCATCTCCCTGGTCAGTGCGACTGGGGGGCAGCAGGCTCGGCGGCCTGCGGGGCCATTAACCGGCAGCAAGCCGGCATTCTTCATTCAAGCGCCTGAATTAGCAAGAGTGGAACACTTTAGCGGCATCTATTATTAATACCTCTGCTAAAGCTCACTGACAAAAATAGCTGCCTGTAACGTGCAATGACCTACATCGTACTGCAGAGAGGGAGGCAGAGAGCATGGGGGGCGGGGTGGGGCTGGGACACACACAAAACTGGCGCGATCTCAAAGTGCAGAGCCACCGTTCAACGAAAAACAACCGGCGAAGTCCTCCCCGGCCCGGCGGGCGCTGCGAGGAGGAGCGGGGCGAGGCCCCCGGCCCCGGCGGCGAGGCTGGCGCTCGCCGCCCCGTCTCCGCCGCGGAGGCTGCTCGGCTCCCGCCCAGCCCCTGGCACACGAACGCGTGTGTGTGCGGCAGCCTGCGCGGGCGTGCGCTCCGCTCGGCAAGCACCAACCCTGGCTGTGGCAGAGAGGAGCTGTTTCTCGGGCCGGGGCGTGGGCCGGGGGGAGCGAGGGAGGGGGCAATGTTTGGGGGGTTTCTCGGAGCACGTCTGACGGCGGGTGTGTTCCCTCCTCCGCGGTCCTGCCCCGCAGAGGAGGCGGAGGGCGGGGATGGGGAGCGGGCGGGTGCAAGGAGGGGATGGGGGCAGTCGGACGGGGCTCCCGGGGTGCCCGGGTCGGCTCCGACGAAGGGTGGTCACCGACGCAGTCGGAAGCCGGCAGCGGGGAGTGGAGCGGAGCGCCCCGCGGAGCCCGGCTGACTCCTTCTCCTTGCTGCTTTCGTTGCCAGGCTGGAGGATGAAGTCTACGACGAGGACGGAAACACCCTGCAGGACTTCGCCTACGACCACGAACCCCTCGGCATAGCGAATCCGTCCTCCATGATCGGCGAGATGTACACCTTGTATTACCCACCGGAAAAGAGGTGACAGCAACTCGCGGGGTGTCAGGCGTGAATTTTGAGCCGGGAGCAAAACGGGTCTGACAGAACCGATTGGGGGGAAAAAATAATAATGGTACTCAACAAGCTAACAGCAACAACATCAAAATAAAAATCCCGAACCCAAACAAACGACCACATTGCCCGGGTCCGGTGCTCAGTGTAAAACCCAGAAGAAATGGAAAAGCCGCCTTACCTCCAGCAGCACGGGGGAGGGAGCGGGGGAGCCACCCGCGCCGGGGAGGGCTAGCGATGCTCCGGCAAACGGAGCAGAAATGCCCAGCCGGCGCGGAACCGAGCCAGCGCGACGGGGAGGGATCTGGGTGGGGACGAGGGGTCCCGGGGGACGCGGGGAGATGCCGCCCTCCGCTCGCTGGCGGGGAAGGATGGTCACCGTCATCGCCCGGGCTCCCGCAACCGGCTGCAGCCCGCTCCCGGGCCTCGTCGCTCACCCGTGGGCTCTTCCCTCTGCCCAGGCACGCCGATGGGATCTTCAACAAAGCCTACAGGAAACTCCTGGGCCAGTTATCCGCCAGGAAATATCTGCACTCCCTGATGGCCAAGCGGGTCGGGTAAGGGTCTCCGCTTGCTCTTTTCCGCGGTGGGCGTTGGTGCTGCTGGAGCGGAGGCGCTGAAAGGGCGGTGGCTGGGGAGAATAAGGCTGTCCCGGCCGGGGCCGGGAACGTGTTGCGCCCGCGGTGAGGCTGGGGGAGTCCGGCTCCCCAAGCCTCAGCCGCTCCTGGCCGTGGCTCCCGGCCGGCTCCCGGTCCGCTCTCGGCGCAGCGTGAGCCCGGTTGTCAGCTCAGGCGGTCGCGGAGGTTTGGTTGGGTTAATACGCTCGGGCATATAGATAGATAGATAGATAGATATAGATACACACACGCTCTCACAGACACATATATATGTGTGTGTGTATCTATATCTATGTCTCTGTAATTTTTTATAATCAACTGATTTAAAATCGAGAATTTGGGCAGCCTCCACGATTTGGTGGGGGGAGCAGTTTATGGGGAGCAATGACCGAGGGCGCGGCTGCAGAGGGGGTGGGGGGAATTTGGTTGCAGCCCGGCGCAGCCCCAGCTGGCGGGCGGGGCTCCCCGGGGCTCCCCGTCGCCAGCGGGGCAGGGGCGAGCCCGGTGCCACCCGCTGCCCTTCGGCAGAAGGTAACACGTTAATAAAGCCCCAGGGAGAGCAGCTTTCCCGGCCGCAATGAATAATTCATGGTGGGGAGATATTGTCTCTCCCGCCGCCGCCACTTGCGCGCACCGCGTCGGGAGCGGGTTTCCGCGCGGTCTTTGTCTCCCCGCGCATTTTACGCGCAACGTGTTGCGCCCGGGGCAGCGGGAGACGCGGGGCTGCGCAGGGCGGTGCGGAGGGGCGCGGAGGGGGGCGGAGCGGCCCCGCCTGATGCAGCTGTGCTTCTCGGTGCTTGCAGCGGTGCCAGCGGCGGCCTGGGGGACGAGGCGGAACCGCTGACCAAGCGGCACATAGACGGCATCTTCACGGACAGCTACAGCCGCTACCGGAAACAAATGGCTGTCAAGAAATACTTAGCAGCCGTCCTGGGGAAAAGGTATAAACAAAGAGTTAAAAACAAAGGACGCCGAGTAGCGTATTTGTAGCGATGTGAGTAACCAGCCACTCCTGTGTATACAAAGTCCTAAGGGAGAGAGAGAGAGAGAGAGAGAGAGAGAGAAAGAGAGAGAGAGAAAGAAAGAAAGAGAGAGAGAGAGAGATAAACCCAACAACAAGAACAAAAAAATCTAAACAAAAACAAAAGTCATTTCCAAACTGACTGAACAATCACCGCTCCTGTGTTATCTAAACATGTATTTATGTATGAAGTAAAGCCATTAAATGAATATTTTGATAATAATATTGTTTTTCTTTTGTACAAAAGCACTAGAGAAACGCACAGATCTACTTTGTGGACCAATCATTAAGTTATATATAATATATAAATATATATATATATATACTACTAAGAATACTAAAGAACAATTCTTCATGAAAAGCCTGCACAAGAACAAGAATTCGCTGAGCTGTTTATGTTTTTATATAAAATAAATAGAAAAAAAAGACAATCATTGTTTTGAATATTACTCCTATTTTTGTAACAGAAATTAAAAGGATAGTATTTTTATCCGCAACAGGGTCGAAGACATTAATTATCACCATTTGCTACTGTACATAAGAAAGATGACCTGCTCCCAGGGGAATTATGAGGAAATTGATTTGGGAGAATTGGTAAAGCAGATTCTTCCCCTAGTGAGTCTCAAGGCAGGCTCCTTTGCCACTAGCCTCTCTGATGGGGCAGAGTCCCCTTTCCTCTAGATTTCGATTATTTTTTTTCTCTCCTGCTTTATTTGATTCCAATTGTATCTGTGTTAGTGTCTCCTCAAACAATGAGCTTAGAGGATAATTCTCTTGCAAAAACAACAGCTCGATCCAAATTGTGCATCTCTGTTGCCTATTGGAGGGAGAAATAGTTACAAAAACCAAAACCAAAAGAACAATAGCAAAAATCAAATTAAAACTAAAGAAAGCCAAACTCTTAAACCCCAACCCCAAAATCCCGAACCAGCAGCAAGGATAGTAAATACTAAGCCCCGTGCACTGTTCTTCTGACTGGCTGGGCAGAGTTGCAGAACAAAGCCAAAGCGGAGACAGGACCCGTTTGGAAAGAGTGAGGAAGTGAGCGGGGGTGGCCCCCAGCGCGCCCCGGGGCCGGAGCTGGTACCGGAGCCGGTGCCTCAGGGTCGAGGTAAGACGAGGCGATCCCATCTCCGATCCGCTACCCAACTGCCCCGGGCAGCTCGGTACTGGACCTGGATGCAAAGTACAGTGTGTTACTCTCCAGTGCTGTCCATGCTTCTCATCATGTGTAATAATGAGCAGGGTTCTTGCCTTTGCATTTTTCGGTCGGAGTTGCTCTTTTCTTTGATTGCTTTTTCTTGTAGACCCTCCCGCCTCTCATCCTCTCTTCGAACTTTTCTGAACTCTGTTTAACCCACTTGAGTCACCTTTTTGGGTTATGTTCTTTTTGGAAAAAAAAAAAAAAGATTGTGAACGCTCTCTCACTCCTTTGTTCTGTTTTATGCAAGCTCTTATTGTACAAGTTTAGGAACCCCTGTTGTAGCTACCACTAAAGAATTATGCACTACTACGAAAGTTTTTGTTCCTTGTTTATTGAGTTTGGAGGTAAAATGTATTTTTCTACATTCTGGCTTATTGCTTAGTAAAATTTATTTCATAAAACAAACTTTTGTCATAAAAGAATGTGTAGTGTTCACCTGTGGTCCGGTTTCTAACGAGATAAACCATTTTCACCTCATCTCTCTATGTACGGACTCCTATCTTACCTTCCACCTGGGGGCTGGTTCTGTCCCCTGCCTGGGCCGGGGGACGAAGGAGAACACGTAGGTACCCGTTTCCTTCCAGCTCACCACACAAACCTTACAGGAGTCTTTCCAAAGACACAACACGAGCCCCGCATCCAAGACGTCGGAAAAAAAAACCCCAAAAAACCCCTGGCGGGTAAAAACCCTCCTTCCCAGGCCGGGAAGGGTCGCCGGGAGGAGCGGAGCAGGGAGGGCAGAACCCGGCGGGGCGGGCAGGCGCTGCCGGCACTGCCTGTCCGGGCTGCCCGCACTGCCGGCACCGCCCTGCCGGCCCTGCCGGGGCGGGCCCCCCGGGGCGCAGGGACGCGGGGCGCAGTGTGCAGCTTTCGTGCCTTCTCTTCACCTTGTAAATCGCCACGAGTTCACGGATGGCTATTTAGTGGCCCTACGATGCTGCAACACATCGGCTTGCGTTTTAGTCGTCCTTCTGTTCTTTGGCCATGGGCAGAGTGCGCTGTGTTTGTGTCGGCTGTGGTATAATGACATAGGGCTCTCGACGTTTTGTTTATGACCTTATCAGTTAGAGTTCAGTGGCTAGTCGCAAGCATTATGAAGTGATCGCCTAGGTTATTATACTTTGTACGATTTCCTTTTTTTTTTTTTTTTTTTTTTTTTTAGAAACGCCAACAGCCTTACCAAAATTTGAGCAGATTTGAGATACAGTCATAGTAGGTAGATATTAGTCTTGGAGAACTTTTGTGTGCAAATGAATATAAAAAGAACTTAAACAAAGTATTATTACACACATGATATCTATAACTAGGACTTTGATAACTGTTATATAAAGTGTGTAAAGTTTGTATTAATAAATTTTTGTAAACAATGCAATTTCGTCTAATGTTTGGGGGAGAGAAATCTAGAACCTAACAGTGAAAGCTACATTTCATTTAATTTATTTTTTTAAAATTAGTTAATTTTTAAGCAGCGTTCTGCTGCGGTGTTTCATGCCTGGGATATCTTTTTATTAAGTCTCCACATTTTATCACCAGATGACCTCTAACATTTTTATCGATGGTTACTACTCTGTTCGAGTAAACTAAACAGAACTGCTGAAGTAAAGAGCCTACTTCCACACACACCAGCTCAATAATAGTCTCTAAAATATGCAAACCAAACTGGTCGGCGCCTACGGTCCATTCCTCTAACAATTCCTGTGCTTAGAAGCCGTTTATTTTAAGCAGAATCCCGTCTGTTTGATGAGATCTTCACCTAATCCGCTTTTAATGAACATTCTGTATGCGACAATGTGCTTCCAAGCGTCACTCGGCTTGAGCAACGGCAGCATCTTTCTCTGGATTCAAGATACACTGAGCTGTCCTAAAAAAATTATACTGTAACACGACAAAGTGTTCCTTAGGTTTTACAGCGTAGTAGGTGTCTACAGTGAAAAAGCACAGGGTAGTTTGTCGGCACTAAGTGGAAGTCGGGATACCCAAACTTTCATCTTCACTTTAATTTAGCAATAGTTGTTTATGTTAATTATTTTTTATTGTAGCTCCGGCACTTTACTCAAATATGTGGGCAAGTATCAGCAATTTACTTTAAAGTAAACTCTACTTCTTTCTAAGATCATACAATTAAAAAACAAAGCACAGGAATTAAATGACAATTTCCTACAAATTGATTTTTCAAAACTCTTAGGTCCAGAATTTGAAACAGGCTGGTCATATCCTCTCTGCCATGAATTCACCTTCTAAGCTATTTCAACAACAGAATTTTACTGATTAACTGGACAACACCAGAGAATGTAGAAAACTAATGGCATCAGTGTTATGTGTTAGGAATTACTGAAAAGTCAGATAAAAGTGCTCATTAAATACAGATCAGGTGAGAAGAATGAAAAAAAAACCCAAAACATACCTGTTGGGGGGAGGGGGAGAGGACAGCGATTTCCCAGACTTATAGCATAACAAAATCCAGCCATTGTTTTCCAAGGACAGCATGCAGCAAAAAATTGCTCGTAGGTTTATTCAGTAATTATGCAGTGCTGAGACATATAAACACACTACATTTCCATTTCCTGTCTATCAAAATTGAAAATGTGATTAAGACATCCTAGCTAAAGACCATGGTGGTATTGGTAGCTTGAGAATGAAGCTTAGGATCGGTCCACCTGAAATATAAGGTCTTCATGAAGTCCTGGAACTTGTTGAAGATGCAAATTCTGCTGTAAATCACATAGAGATGGTCCTAGCCTCACTCTACTCAAATTCGTCTTTACCAAATTGAATACAGTTTTATGAAGAAGCTCAGCTCTGTTCTCATTGATTTAAACTGCCACCTGGAAATTGTGCAATACTGAGTATTACAACATGAGTTTTGTGGGCATTACTGGTGTTCTGTGTGCCGCTATATGTCTATCAGCAGAAATGGATAAAGCCAGCTGAGGAAACAGGAATGACTAGACAAGACATGGCTTTGGAGCCTCATATTGTATAAACCTCCTCACATTCAGTCAAAATAATAAACTCCAGTCAATTAGTAAAGGAAGCTGAACAGAGCAGACAGACTGCTCCAGATTCCAACCCTAGGAAATGTGGTACAACACCATATCTGTCACAGAGCTACATAGGTCACAAAAAACAGAAAAGTCAGTTTCTGTAGAGCCCTGTTTTTAACCCAGCTGTAGCTGGCATCTGCCTTTCACAAAATGAGCTTATGAGGCTGTTGACCTCCTCTCCATATGCCTTTGGAGCCTTTCAGTCTTCAAAACACACTTCATGTATTGTCTGTATATGTTTTCACCTAGAGTTAAGGAAAATAGAAAATCAGAAGGAAATTTGATCTTTTGTGGGCTTGCTACTTGATATCTTTGCAGCTTACTCTCCCCTTATAGAATAAATAATTTAGCCTTTCTTCAAGAAAAACCTTCAGGGGAAAGCACATATCTGAAAAATGTAAGGACCTCATTCTTAGCCTCTAGAAGTACATGTCTTCTGAACTACATTAATGGATTTTTAAGACCCAAGGGGACTTTTATGATCATATACTCTCTTTTAGATAATACAGGGCATAGGATTTCATGGAGTCCTTCATTTAGCATTTCATTTCTGAGTGAGCTGTTCTGTATGACAGCAGTATTGATTGCAAAGCTTGCATGGATGGCAAATTTACTGGATAAGTTGTTCCAAATGTGGCAGTTTAGCACTCCGTTCCTTGTCTCAGTTTGTCTCATTTTTGAGTCCAGGAGATTTGTAACCTGCTGAAGAATCTCTAATGCCTGTGGATTTCCCTCTGCATGTAGGTAGTCCTAGGCAGAGATTTACTCTCCTCTGTGACCTTTCTTTGAGGTAGTAAGGTTGATCTTTAAGTGCTCAGCATGAGGAAGATTTTTCACAGGTGGCACTATTTCTGAACTATTTGTATTTATTAACATCCTTGCTAAACTGTTGAGACTAGAAACGATTACAGTACCTAGCAGTGATCACCTTGAGGATATGACAAAAAGTAGTAACTTTCCTCTTCTTCGTCAGGGAATGCTCATTGCTAACAAGAGTTGCATTTGCCCTCTTGGCCATTTTGTCCTGCTCTGAGATCATGATCTGCTCATAATCCTCTCCCACAGCTAGCTTCTTTTCCAGATGATTACTTTGCATGCACAGAAGCCATGACCTGGAAGTGACCAAGTGCTTCTTGGTACCTATTTTGTAGTGTTTTGTGTTATGTTGTGTTAAAATCTTTTTTTTTTTTTCAGATATTTTACCTTATTGAGCTACTATTCTGGGAATAATTCCTTTCTTTTACTGCACAACAACTCAGCTGTTATCTGGCACCCATTTCTGCCACCTTTAGAAAGTGTAGACACATTCCAGCAATGCTGCTTGCGTATTTGTGCATTGTGATACATGGACCCAATTCAGCTGCAATGCAGATCTGTATAATAATTCCAAAGAAGGATTTGACACAGCTATAAGTGCAAATCCTGGGACAGAGCAAGTCAAAGTGACTTGTAGGAGGCCTCTAGATCTCCTTCTTTTTGCTCTTGGGTTCCTAGAGGCAATCCCATCCTGGCACAGCTGAGGTCCCATTCATTCTAAACCTGTGCGGGACATTTGGAAGTGCTTTTTGGTAAAACCATGGCTCAGTTACTTACCTGGAATATGCACAGAAGAGAAGTAGTACATGATGCATTAGAGGTAATGTGGTTGAACTGCTAAACCTAATGAATCTTTTGAAATAATTAGTTAATTGGCTTTTGATAAGATTTATCTAAATGTAAAAATGGGATTTAGCTTTGAACAGGGATATTTGAGCACCAAAAATATACCAGTTTAAAAGCAGTGAAGGCAAGCTATGTTTACCATTTATGCAAGAGTGTTTGTTTTGATACTTCAATAATGAAATATCTAGGAGAAATAGATGTATTGATTTCTGAAACAGTATAATTTATTTATGAGAGAGAAGATCTCTTTCTCTTCAGGCTCTGAGGTCATTTTCAGGCATTCTACTTCGAAAAGAATGTCCTGGAGATTTTTGACAGTATGAAATAGAGGAGTGCAACAGAAAAACGATAGTCACTTCTAATTCTTCTGTGATGTCCCCCAGTGTCTCAATACCAGGATGTCATAGAATCATAGAATATACTGAGTTGGAAGGGACCCATCAAGATCATTGAGTCCAACTCCTGACCCTGTGCAGGACACCCCAAAAATCCACACCATGTACCTGAGAGTGTTGTCAAAATATCTCTTGAAGTCAGGCAAGCTTAGTGCTGTGACCACTTCCCTGGGGAGCCTGTTCCAATAGTCATCTACTCTCCAGGTGAAAAACTGTTTCTTGATATCTAACCTAAATCTCCCCTGACTCAGCTTCATGATGTTTCATTGAGTTCTGTTACAAGAGTGAAGAGATTGGTACTTGCCCCTCTCCTTGCCCTCTTGAGGATGTTGAAGACCACAGGGAGGTCTCTCCTCCATTTCCTCTTCTTCAGGCTGAACAAACCAAGTGATCTGAGCCACTCCTTATAAGGTCTCCCCTCCAGACCCTTTACCATCCTCATGGCCCTCCTTTGGACACTCTTTATTAGCTTAGTGTAATTTTTATCTTGTAGTACCCAAAGCTTCATGCAGCACTCCAGGTGAGGCTGTGCTAGTGCAGAGAAGAGCAGGACAATCACCTCCTTTGACCTGCTGGCAATGCTGTGCCTGATCCACCCCAGGACACTGTTGGCCCTCCTGGCTGCCATGGCATGCTACTGACTTATATTCAACTTGTCATTGACTAGGACCCCCAGGTCTCTTTCTGCAGCATTGTTCTTAAGCCCAGTCTGTACGTACATCAAGGGTTGCCCCATTGCAGGTACAGAATCCAGCACATTCCCTTGTTGAAATTCATCTGGTTGGTGATTGCCCGTCCCTCTAATATGTCAGTCCCTCTAATTTGCCATCTTCCACAGGCATCCAGGTAGGACCTCGTTTTTCTCATTTGCTGGATCAACCATTTGGGAGTGAAGGGCCTGCTGATTTCAGGTGGGTGTTGAAAGATTTAAACAAAAATAATGTATTTTTTTTCCTCTCTGCTACACGTTTCTGAAAGTCACGTGCTTTGTCTTCTGACTCCTTGCTCCCATCAAAAAGGTTGGTCAGCATCATGTCCTGTCCCTTTTAGCAGGATTAATATGCTTCTCTGATAGCATACCTCCCTTTTGGTATGCATATTTATAGATGTAGAGGGTAGACTGAGGAAACAGTTGCCCAGGCTAAAGGGTTTGCCCTTCAAGATTTGACAACAAATCTAAATATATATTCATTTTGGACAGATTAGATTAGACTCAGCCTATGGCTGATCTCTGTTTTGACATTTATCTCCATGGTGAGAAGAATGGTTACTTTTGAGTGGTAGAATTATGAATAAATGACTGCCTTTCCCTCAGGAGTGAAGATTAGTGTCACAAGAAATCAGCCGTCATGTATGTTATATGCTGAATGTGTACTCTCTCAGCTCCCACTGCTTGGATGGGATTGAAACTTTCCTGACAGTTTGAGAGAATGAAGAGTGCTTGGGCGTTGTGGCAATCAGGCTGCTCTGAAAATGGTTAAACTTTTAATCAGTTGTGAGCTCTTATGTCACCAGAAAAATAACAATATATGTAAATAAAATTGCAAAAATAGTACAAAGAAATAGTTCTCTCCCTTGCTATGTATATATATGCATATGTGCATGTACATACATATATTTCTTAAGCAGACAAAAATGAGATCACATTCAAGTTCCGATATTTATGTATTGGCCATAGCTAAACTTAGACACAACATCTAATTTACACTGACGTCTTTCTTTAACAAGTTTTGTAAGAGGAATGATTTAAGTTCAAGGAAGTGCACTGAGTCATCTGCACGGTGGGCCAGTGGCTGAGCTAAGTTTAGAATCAAGGGGAAGTTTGGATCTTCTGGCTCCAAGTTTCTCCTTTTACACCTCTACTTTTCTCAAACATTCTCACTGCTTAAAAAAAAAAGACATTTTCTGCACAATTTCTATTCTTTCTTTACTTGATTTTTTAATGTATCCTTGGTTCTTTGGTCTTCTATAGTAAATCAGAAAGTTTAGTTTAATGAGCTATTCAAGTTTTTAAAATTGGGTTAGCTGATGAGCTTGCAAATAGTGCCTTGTGACATCTCTGTTTCAGGAGTGCTGAGATTAAAAAGCATAAACGAAGAACGTGAGGTCTGGTCAAGTGATGAAGCTGAGCAAGGCCAATCCAGGACAGCCTACCCAGTACAACCTCTGTTGCTACTTGTTTGGTATAAAACTACACATAGTCATTCTCCTCAGCCCTCTTTCCTCCAGAGACTTTCTGTGGGCCAATGAGTTTCCTGCCAGAACAAGGGTGTCATGCAGTTTATGGCACATCATGCCCTGTGAGGAATCCAGCTCATTCCTCCACTGAGAGACACCTCTGAAAACACACTCACGGCCAGAACAAGGGAAGACCAGAGCACTTTCTCCATAAATAAGCTGCAGCCAGGCTACTTCCAGCAGGTTATGAGCCTGCCTCCTCTTGACAGATGTGGGATACAGTTCTTGTGCAATGTGGGTTAGAGCTTCACGTGCTCCTCTACACTCTTCGGGCACCTTTCCCCAGCACAGCCCAATAGATATTACAAGGCACAACCTATCAAATGGTTAATCTGCTGCTACAAATCAAATGGTTAATCTGCTGTTGTACAACTTCTATACATTTTATTTACTTTTTTTTTTTCCTGGCTCAGCAAATATACAAAGACTAAGGAAGACTGGCCAGACTCTAAGACTATGCATGTTTAGTAATTTCTGGTGTCTCTAGCTGATTTGGTGCATTGCTGTGTTTTGTATCAGGAAAGAGTCATGATATAGCTAAGAGGTGATTAAGCCCAGGAATTTGTGCAGCATACTGTATGCAGGCAAGTGGAACATTTATACTGAAAGGAAGCAGTTTTCTGATTGCATTTTGCTTTGCTATAATAAAATGTAGTTAATTTTTATAACAGTTTCATTTTATTCTAGTTATACTGTAATGACAGCCTTATTACACCACTGTTTATGCTTTTTTTAAGCTTAGTCATTGTTTAATCTTATGAACAGAGAGTCAACTTCATGCCTGATATTTGCTGCAGCTCACACTACTGAGCCCTAACACTATGGCATGGGGACGTATAATCAGTTAGATAACCCGGTCATGATAAGAATCCTACCAGGGGAACTCCATACTGTTGTTACTTCCCTGTAGAGCTGGTCATTCACAAAAAAAAAAAAAAGAAATTAGAATCTAATTGAATCTGTTGAAATCTATTAATTATCAATTATCAGTACCCAACAGGAGTGCAACTGCGTTTGCACTGTATTCAGCTTTATTTTACTGATAATGATAGTGTCAATGTTAATGGGGCTATAAAGAGAAGGAAAATGCCACTCAATGTGAGTGAGCTTCATCACAATCTGACCCTGTCTCATTAAAAAAGACTTTTTCAGCATGTGTAGTCTTTTCATATTCCAGATCAGTGGTTCCTAAAGGGTGGGCTTCAGAGTCAGAAAATCACAATACCCCCTTGTAACTTCACAGTAAGCAGCTGTCACTCTGCTAAGATAAATGCCACCTTTTATAAGCTGCAGTTACTGTTCACTTTTCTCCACTCTCCTTATATCGCTGCTTTGACCTAGTCTGAGTCATTCCCTGCATGGGAAAACGTTTCTTCCTGTGGGCATACATTATGACTGGGGTTGTGTACTGATAAAAGAGGGATAATGCGTCCTCTGACTCCTCAGTGAAATACTTCATCCCGGAATTAGGATGTACACACAGTGAAGACAAAAACCAGCAGGAGTTTGTTAGACTCCCGTCCTATAAGTAGGTGACAGGTCTTTTTAAATGGTAATGAATACCTCACCTGTACACCTGCATGGGGACCGGGTAGGCACAAGCTGGGAGTATGAGGTAGGAGCAGAGGGTGTCCAAAGGTTCTGTTGCATCTATGTGCAGAGACCTCAAGAAGGCACCAAAGAGGAAGAACTTTGTTTCTCCACTTTGTTCCTCCTTTGTTCTCCTACTTTGAATTGTGAGAAATAAGGACTGACTACTTTTCTGCTCAGCTGTAGTGGCAAGACCTTAAAAGCGTTCCTATGGACCAGGCCAAGGGCTATCCCAGCAGCTTGTTTCTGATGGTCACCAACAGTTTAAGAAATGTCTTCAAATTTGGGCATGTGGAAGGACCATCTCTGCCAAAATGAGCATCTGGACACCAAGTACTTGCTACTCATAAGCTACCTTTATACGAGTGTTTAACAGACTTGGACATCCATTGATTTAGTGTCTCCTTTTTAAAGTCCATTTTTATTTTAAACTTTGTTTTAGCAATGAATATCCCATTTTAATTGTGCACTATATGCTCTTGTGATTTGATAAATTAGATTGTTACATGCATAACCACCCTCTGAAGACACCTCTGAGTATCTATAGTCAAAGTATCATTTCTTGTCTATTCCTTGGCAGGATATATGTCAGCTCTTGGAGATTATGCAAAAGTCATAACTCATTAAAACCCACAAATCTTATCTGAATTATTATTATCTGTTTATTCTTCCTGTCTTGTTTACAATTTAGGGCTTTTCAAAATTTTTTGCTATGACTTATAAGCTATTTCACTTTGTGTTTATACCCAGTACAGCTTTTTATGTATCAGGAGCATTCTGACTTGTTTCTCTAACAATGCCTTTAGAACAAACACCATAAGAAAGCACTGTATGATAGCTTTATTATGCTTTCCATATAGCTCCAAAGCCTGAGTTTGAAATCTAGGAGTAAATTTTTGCAACTAAACCACAAATAAACCCAGCAGTGCTTCAGGATCCTTTTGTAATACAAAACCACATATTTGAATACCAGCTTCAGCTGTTTCTACATCTTGTGAAACAACTTGTAGTGATTACACTGAAACATTAAAGAAATCACATAATTTTTCACCCATTCTGAGACTTTCACCAGCTTGGTCAAAAACTAGATTTATTTTTGTTTTGAAATGTTCTTTTTTTCACATATATATATGCACACCCAATTGCACAGAGACTATAGTATGGCCACCTAGGCAAAAAGAGGTACCACTAAAATACCTGGCAAGATTCAGAATACCCAAAGAGTGTCATATTCCTTTGAAGCTCACAGAGAGGTGCTGCTGGTGCTTGCTGCATTTCATGGCTGAAACACTTTCAAGTACAGAATTCCCTCTGGCTTTCAGTGACTTTCTGCATGCACAGAAATCAGCCCAGGCTCACTGCTGTAGGAATGCGAAAGGGGCAGGCTGGTGCCTTTCTCTGACCACTTGAAATTTAGATACTCTGCATCACAGTGAAAGACATAAGCCAGCAAGAGTTTGTTAGAGTCTGGCTGCCTTAATCAGAAAAAAAATCTGGTGAGCTGAAGATGTCCAGATGGGTTTATAAAGATAAAAATAACAGACTGTGTCCTTCCCCTATGACAAGAAATAATTCCATGTTGGTAATGCTTCCGCAATATACCACCTCTGCTGCCACCAGGGCAAGTTCCACAGAAAAGAGTCTCTCATGATCATGAGTGAGGGCAAGCGGGACTCCAGCAGGAGCTCTGCATGTAGCTCAGAAAGGGAAATAGTGCTGCAGAATAAGAAGATACCTCCAGGAAAGAGGACTCGACTCAATCAGCAAGATTCGTTGGTGCCAGCACACAGACAACATGGTCAGGGAAAACTTCAGGTAATGGTTTGCACTGGCAAGGAGCTGTGCTGCAGCACTGGGGTCTGTTCTGATATCAAATTGTCTTGTGTTAACAGGTCTATCATTTTGTTGAGTACCTTATACCAACCACATGGGAAAAGCCAAGCTAACCACACAGTGGACATAATTCTATAATGAGTGTTTCATCTTGGGTGGAAAAGAGGATGGAATTCATATCAGATCAATAAAAAGTTACATATACACCAAGGTTATTTTGGGTGCTGGGGTTCTATGTTTCCAAGCCAGCATAAAATCATCAGATTGTTTTTCAAGGAGCATTTTCTCAAGAGTTTTAGCAGTGAAAAGAGAGAATTAGGAGTTTGAGTCCTGCTAGATGTAATTGTAGTCATGACTGTGAGCTTCAAACCAGATCCCTTTCCCTAGGGCCCCCAGTTACTTGCACTCCTCCATCAGCCTTGCAGCAGCCAGACTCTCTGCTCTCCTTGGTCTGCACATGAAACAGTCTGTGAAGGAAATCTGTCCTTCCACTAAAGCTGTTCAACATACCTTTTCACAAACCCTCGGTTTTGCACACCTTAACATTCATGGTCAGTAGAAGAGAGGAGGGAGCTCAGTGGGGCTTCCCTCTCATTCTGCTGCCTGGAGGGGGCTGGAAGCCACTTGCAAATGCAGTGGATGAGCACTTGCAGACAGTGCTTTAATCCTGACATTGATGTTGAATGATATTGAACACAAATGCTATTCTCTTTAATGAAGTCTCTACAGGGAAACCTGGAAACAGTGCTGTAGGGATGGCCTGATGCCTTTGCCAAAGGTGGAGAGGGAGGGTGGGTGACCCTTTGGTGAATCATGCTCTGCTCAACCAGAAAGATGAAGAGTAACGCAACTTATCTTACAATTCAGGTCGTGCTCTATGTAAAGCTAATTCAGGAACCCACTTGTATTGATTATTCTAACTCTGTCCAGACTGTGAAGATCCTATTTAATATCTTGCTTTTTGGCTTAATAGATATAAATGATATAGGTTTGCTCTTGAACATTAAGCCTGCCACTACTTACCATCTCAAAATTTGACTCCCTAAAAAACAGCACTGAGTGTCTTTGCACCTTTAGATATGGAGATGAAGTATTAGGCTTCTCTTTTACCACACCCTATCCCTTTATTTCTCTTCCTCGGTTTTGGATTTGCAGTACATAAGAAGACTCCTAGTTTTGGACAAGAGCTGGCATTAAAAGTGCATCAGGTTACTGCTGTTAACAAGCAGCTTGCCTCTTTAATCTGAGGTAAAGCAGGGACTGGATGTTTCTGGATCATTCTGCTTCTTTAGGTTGGTAGTAAATATACCCTAGGGTTTGACATTGAGGGCTGAAGACACCAGGAGGAAGAGATGGCCTGGTGCCTGAGACAGCACTGTGTTCATATACCTCCCACCCATCTGCACAGATGTTTGATGTTCACTAGTGTAGCTCTTTGTCCTGGTAACATACTCAGTTTTCTGTGGGCAGGCATCCATCCACTTGATTGCCTAAAGTCCTGACATGAACAAATGTTTGGCTGCTTGGCAGGATTCACAAACCAGATGTTACCTCACCTATTTGCTGTTCAGGGTGTCGTCTGCTAGGTATCCTTGAGAGAGATGTCACCCCTGGAGGATGCAGAATCAGGCAGAAGCCAACGATTAAGTAGTGAGCAGGAGAAATGGGGGTCACATCCTACTGCTCTCTCCCATTGCATCTTTGGTCACTTGTTTTCCCATGAGAAAGCTAGAGCAATCTTTCATAACCTGGTGTCTTCAAAAGAGCAGGATGTGGCTTTGGCTGTGGTGGAAGGGCAAGTTTACTTTTCTCACATGTAATGTCTTCTTTCAAAGGATGTTTGTTATGTTGTAAAGTCATATTACTCTCTACTTGTAAGAAGATGTGAGTTGGAGGAATGTCTTCTATAACCAGAGGATTTGGAAAAAGGTAGGAATTTTTTTTTTTTTAATTTCTAATTTTTTCCCAGACGAGGCCTGCTATAAAAAAAATAAAAGAAATTGTTACTGCTGTGCTTTAATTCTTCAGAAATGCTTTCTGTAACTAATAACTATTTCAGAATAAGTAACTTTTTTTTTAAGAATTGCAGTAATAAGCAACCGCAATTTCCATATGTCTGTGTTACTGCTGGTCCTTAGTCCCATATAGTGAAATATAATGCAATGAAGATGTATAGCATCATCAAGTTAATTTTTCAAGGTTTATCTTTAGAAATATGAACTTCTTTTACATCTTTACAGTTTCATCAGGTCTTTTTACTATATCTGAGCACTGTAGATTTAATCTTCCTTTCTGTTTGCAAACCAGTAATGTTTATACTTTCTATTTTTAACATTTAATTTTTCATCTACTTTGGAAATGTGTCAACAGGAAAAAATATACTTAAACATTTCAATGACCAGTGGAGCGACTAGATATTTTAAGTTGTATCTGGTACTGTTCAAGAATAAAGGCTTATACTTCCTTACTTTCTGAATACACCTAGCAGCAGTTTCTGTGTGGTGAATACACATGCATATGCACATACGTATTTCTCTCTGTATGAACTTAAAGTATCATTCTTATAGGAGTAAATATAATTTTGTTACAATAAAGAATCTACAGACACTTCAGATTTCACCAATATTTGTTACTTTTCCCTGTAAACAGGAGGAAAATCAGCTATTCTTCTGCATGGTTTCAATTTCTAGAACTCATCTAGAAATCATCTGCAATGGAAATGCTTGTTAGTACACATTCAGAAAAAAAGATAGCAGAAAATAAAATAATTTTGAGATTATTCAGGGAGCATCAATTCTTCAGTTCTTTCAAATAAGACTCTTGATCTACAGCTCTATGTTGTGAAGTTTCATCTTGGTTGGATGAACTTAATTCTTGTTATATGAGAAATAAAAATATTCTTTAAAGGGAGTATAAAAGAAGTTAGAGCTATTTTGTGGTATTTTTTTGCACGGCTGGAGAAGTGTAATAGATTTTTCATCTGAATGAGAGTAGGCATGTTATGGTATTGTAGAGAAAGAGAAGCCCATGACGTTGCTGCTTGTATTTCATAAGTGCAAACTTACCAGTTTGGACATACCTGGCTCTGGCACATGCACTCACATGCCCACACACACACACACACAAACACAGATCTTCTCCCAGGTACACTTCTGGCAACAGGGAACCAAAGTCATGGCCAGCACTGCCAAAAAGGTGCACCATTACATGATAGAGCCACATTACAATTTTCTGGTATGTACAAGGCATGATATTGTTAGCAAGTGTTTTGGGGTACCCTAGTTGCTCAGAAATGTTGCTCATTAACACCAAACTGTAGGAAGTGCAGTTATTGCAATTCTAGAGGACATGCTTACAAAATCAGAATATTTTATTCCAGTGTATTATTTTTACTATTTATTTATTACTTGTATTACCATAGCAACTGGAGCTCAGTCACAGACAAACCCCCACTCTGCTAGGAACTGCACAAACAGGAAAAACAGATGAGTAGCACACATTCTCATTAATAAGGTGTTCTTAATTTTAAAAGGTCTCTGAGGTCATGTATGCAACTGCAGAAAATAGATGAAAAGCAAGTTCCAATATAAAGAGATAAATAAAACCACAATCAGTCCCTCAGTGATAACTTGGCTGTCCACTAAAACTCCTCAGAGAAATGCTGGCATTATCAGCAGACCTTGAACCATGCCCTCAAGGAAATAAATTCAGGCTCTGTCAAGCCAAGAAGGAAGGGCCAATTAAGGACCTCATGCTGTAGCATCACCACATTTACTGGGTGTATGGCTAGTAGGAACATCTCAGCTGATCCATCTGAGCATGATCTCCTCATGGGAGGGAAGCTATGCAAAACTCTTTTGTACAGATTTCAGGCTTTAATGAACCTGGGACCTGGAGATATTCCTTTTCCCTATTTTGTCATTGACCTGAGAGAACCTTCTTAGTTGTAAGAAAGGAAAGTTGTCAACCCTCCATAAGAAACTGTCAGCCTAAGAATCCCATGGTGAGGCACCACCAAAAGGACCATGATTACACCACCTTCTTAAATTCTACTACATTTCAGAGAATATTGATTTCTAGCATGATATTGAGCTGTGCAATACAAATGCTATTTTACATTCCAGAAATGCTAGCTCTGTTAATGCCTTGAAATCTTCCTTCAATCTTTTGTGCCCTAAGAAGACTCCAATTAACTCCTTCCCTTCCTTTAGTATCTCTTTATTTGAATTTCCCATTTATTTTTCTCTCTTTCTTGTTTTTGACCTTTTTTCTGCAATGTGTTACCATTACAAATTGCTGCCTGAAAGAAGACATGATTTATTTTGTCATTTTAATGCAGAGAGTTTGCACAATGCATGTAGTTTTGTACTATTTCAAAAGAAACACAACACAACATGTATGTACTAATTAAACACACCATACTAATGATGTGGCAGCGTGTGGTCCTCATAACTCTGGTAGCAATAAGAAGAGTCCTGAGGGAGGCATATTTCTTCAAACTAAATTGCTGCAGGGATCTTTGCAGGGAGGCTCTCCATTTTATTTCTGAAGGCACTGTGCTGGTGGGGGATGTGTTCTTGTCTAACGTTGACAGTCCACTGCCCCCGCCCTTTTTCTCTCTGCACTAAATTGCTGATAAATCTCCCTGGTCATCCTGCAAAGTAGAAGAGAGAACTGAAAACATAGTGTTTCAAATCAACAAGACCTTAGAAAACAGGAGTGCCTGTGATATTGTTGTAGAAGAGGATTCAGCTGTTGTGAAGTCCTGCTGTTTGCAGGCGGTCTTGTCACCCGGGAGAAACAGGAGGCAGGGTCTTTCTCATCCAGCCTGCAGGAGCAGTGATGCCTGGAGCCCGGCTTTGTTCCTGGGTACAGCTGGCCAGAGCTGCAGGCTGCACCCCAGCTTCTGGGAGCTGCCTCTACACAGTGCAAGCTTGTTAAAGGCACCTTTTGAAACTGGAGAGGGGCCTAAGCTTTCTCTGAAGACATAGTCTGGGAGATTTGTTAATTTTCTTCTCCCTTTTAACAAGTATGAATTTATAAGCATGTTGATTTGACTTTCTGATTCGACATAGGTATTACAGGAGCAGAGTGGGCTCCTTGGCTTGAAAATCATGGCCCTTTGGATATCACAAGGGCAATCCTCGTTTTTGTCCCATCTGTTATATGACAAAATTATACACAGCAGAAAGAAATACATTTAATGGAAAACACTTCCATCACAACCGAAGCAGGGCAAACCTTTAAGGTTTGCTCTGTCCCTATTTGGACAAAATGCCTGTTTCTGAGTATGAGGCTTTTTAAGCCAAATACCTAGACAATTTGCTTTTAAAGGGTACATGAACGGGAAAACAATTCAGATTTGATGCTATGTCAAATGACAGTATTTAGCTCTCACAATTATTGTATCTGCATGGATCTACAGATTAGGTAGCTTAAGGCTAAAATGTTGTCATTTATTGGTACAAAAGCTTCATATTCAGCCTAGTGGATGAGGGGAAGGTGCTCTCAAAACTGGCCCTAAAGTCTCCCCAGATATGCAGCAGAGATTGAGGTCCAGGCGGGAGAACAGCACTGATCTGAGAAAGGAGGAATGAATGAGTGGACAGGCTGCATGCACAGCACAGTTTGGCTCTAATGGGTTGGGATGTACAGAACCTTTTTCTTTCAGCCACCTCATGCATGGTGACTGCCTTTTGCGAATATTTTTAGGAGGATTGTTCAAAAGAAAGACTAGGAGGCTGACATACTAACTGCTTTGGAGAATATTTTTTGCAAGTCCCTTTCTGTTGTAGGCATTGACTCAGCTCTGACTTCGGAAAAAATTTGCCTGCTGTACAGAGCTGCCAACATCAGCCCAGTGGCACTTTGCCTCTGGCTCCTGGACTCTGTCTTCATCGTTCACTACCACCTGCGGAGGGTCTGATTCAGAAGGGTTACCTCTTCCTGCTTTATCTTGCATGAATGAAACTTTATTTTGCTCCCCAGGCTACAGATGAGTAAGTTCCCTTCCTTACCATCCAAGTTAGGCTAAGTAGCTGTGTTGGTACTTGTGCACATCCCGCCAGCTTCATGCAAGAAGCATTATTTCACCTCTCCTCTGCTTTTGGCCCTGAATGCCTGTTCCTGCCAAGTGTGCTGTGGGAACGTGTGTTAAATGTTACTGTCACTTTTAGTATATGAAAGATGATAAATACTGTGGAGACAAGCTGTGAAGAATGAAGACAAGAAGCTGATGTTTGGTGTGAATGAAGAGGGGGAAGGCTGTGAAAAGTGAGATCACATGCTCAGAGCAAAAGGCTAGGAAAGTTTTCTTCACTGTAATGTTATGAATGAAAATAGGTAGCAATGTTATATTTGACCAATTTGTAGATGATTTTAGTTGAGATGGGAGATGGTGAGAGGCTGGAGGAGTGTTTTACGTTATGAATGAGAATAAAAGTGTATAACTTATAACCGTAAAGTAAAAAGAGGGAGTAAGAATCAATTGGGAATGCAGCTAAAGGCTGTGCCAAAGCCATGGACTTAAGGAGCTGGAGACGAGGCAAGGCAGTGGTATTTCCATAGTGACAGAAAAAGGGGAAAATGTCAGAGGGAAAGATGAAGAGCACTACTCTGGCTGTGCCACTCTTAAGCAGATGGCTGAAACATGGAACAGGTACTTTAATTATTTATTTTGCAGATTAAATTATCTGAAATTTGATTATTTGTATAATTATCTGTAAATGAATTATCTGGAGACAACATGAAAAGAAACAGAGACAGAGCCCAGGTGTAGAAGGCTTTTGTGGAAAATTGGAGGGAACAATGAGGAAAATCCTTTGAAAGGTACACTGGAGTGTACCTTAGAGGGAAAGAGGACAATCAAGACATAGATGAGTCAAAGTCCACAGAGAGCAGCTTTACGAGAAGAATCTTGTGGGTGGGTTGGAGAGGGTGACAAAGAGTGTTAGTTCTGGGTTTTGGGAGGAATGACCTGTGAAAATGAATGACTTTGGTGAAAATGTGTCTTTATTGGAGGGCAAAGAAAAGAAGTCAGAAAAGAAGGCTTAAGACTGAGCTTGATTGGAAGAGCTTCAGAATACTTTTGCAGACAAAAAAGATGGGTGGCATGGTTGGTAGAGAGGAGTGGAGTCAAAGGTGGTTTATCTTTAAAAAGACATCTATGTTGTGAGGTGGAGAGTCTTGAGGAAATTGAGAAATAGAGATACTAAAGAGGGAGTGAAGGAGTGCCAGTAGGATTAAAAGAGAAGCTTGAAGGAAACTGATGAGATGCTTGTCTACTTAGAATAAATATTACGGAATAAATGTCCTGCATGCCCTGTAGAAGGAGAAGAAAAATCTTGGAAGGGAAGGAGTTGTGAAAAACCTGACAATTTTCATTCAAAATAAGTTGGTGAAATTCTGTGCAGCAGGAGAAGTGTATGGTTGGGAAAGGTGAAATGGAAAAGGAGAAGGAGAAGAAAAATAAAAAGGGAAAAGTAAAAGGGCAAGGAAAAGGACAAGGAAAAGGAAAAGACTGAAGGACTAATCAAGGGAGGTGGCAAGCTGCTTGCTCTGGAAACATGAGATTCAGTTTAAGTTTAGAATAGAACTCTATCTAAGAATAGAGTTTCTTTTGGCTAGGAATGTAGCAGAACTGAAGAACTGAAGGAGAAAGGGAGGAGAAGGGAGAGAATTTGGAGTGGAGAGTGTTGTCCAGGCTGGGGAGAGGGGGAAGAGAAGAAATAGGAGATGGGGGTGTGATGAAGGTGATGGGGACAGACCTTGCACTGGGAAGGTGGGAAAAAAAGAAGTGTGAGTGGGGAGAGGCAAGGTCTGGAGAACTTCATGAGCATATGATAAGAAAAGGGAGAGAAAGAAAGAGCAGGAGACACCAAAGAGAAAAAGAAGGGCTTGTGATCTCGACATGGGAATGAGATAAACTGAGGAGACAGATGACTGATGGTCGTTTGTCAAGACAGAGAGATGAATTTTCAAACCAGGTCAGCAAATCAAATGGAAATGCAAAGCTGATTAATGGCAAAGGGAATTAGGTGTACTGCTAGCATGGTCCTCCAAGACATGGAGCATAGTTGAGGAAAGATATTCTGTGGTTCTCTGAAAGCTGGGAAGAGAGAGACAGGAGTTCAAAATTGTTAGAAACAGTGACAAAGTTTGTATTTTGTGGCACTAATAATTGGGATAGAGTTTCATAATAAAGTTGTAGCTTCTGATACTTCTGATGATGCTACCATTATAATGTTTGATAACAGTGGCTTGCTTTTTAGTGTTAGGCTTCATGTTACTCATTAGTTTCTAATGTTTCCTTTAAAAATTCAAATGGTCCACACATAATACATTAAAGTTATTTTCTGTGGGTCCCATTAACATTCTCCCCAGAAAGCCATCTCCTGAGTGCGGAGCCTGTAATATAGTCATTTATATCTAGAAATTCCTTAGAACTTAAAAATATTAAGCTCACTAAACAATATATTAACTTAAATAATGAGCTGATGGATAAGAAATAGTGAAGTGCTTTCTACATCAATAGGTAATGTGAATTAACAGAAAAATGTGTACTGAAGGAAACTATGAATAGAGTTCTTATGAATGCCAGAGTAATAATGATAAAGGTTAATACTGAACCAGGTGTATTTCTTATTTCCTTTTATTTTCATTTGTAGAGCTGCATGTATTAGATAAAGAAGAATAAATGTGTAGCACCTCAGACACACATCTCTCTCTCTCTCTCTCTCTCTCTCTCTCTCTCTCTCTCTGTAAAATAACTCAGTTAGAATTTGGAGTTACATGATTTCTCAATAGGTTAGAAATTTTTCCTGTGATCCTGGAAAAACCTGAAGTACATTCTTATTTCGAATCTTTACTGATCTGATGATGCAGCAGTAAAAACTTACTTACTAAGCCAGACACTTTATTTATGACAAATATCACTGTCATTTTCTAATTAAAAGTGTTTTTTCCCCCTCCATTAAAAGCACGTGATTTCACTTCTATTGGAATGGATTCCTTTAGTCATCTAATACTTTCTCATAATCTAGTAATTTCTTTCCAAAATTGGCTTTCAGGTATATTAGAGGTTTAAATATGGTGCCTTACTTTCTCATGGCCATTTCTCATGGACAGTTGTTAAAACTTCTTGTGGATGTGATCTTTATTCATGGAAGGGTTGTTTAATAACGTAATATTACTGCAACTGAGAAATAAATCTCATGTATAGTACTGCTAGTCCCTTCGTCTTGGGCAGAAAGCTGGATAAACTGGAACTATGGTGTCAGATCTGTGAGTCGTGATGTCTCTTTCGTCTTTTCAGTGTTGTTCTTCCTGAAAAAATCCTTAATAACTTTTCATCTTAGGGAATGTCAACAGGAACATAGAGATGGAGCTACTGTAGAGTAGAGAGTTAGCACTTGTCAGCTGAGTTGCATTTGCACACCTCATGACAGTATTTAGTCCTCCCCACTCCTGAATTAGAACAAATTAACTTTCTGTCTTCAACTGTAGTTTTGTTTTGTGCTCGACGCAGGCTAGGGGGAATTCCAGAGCCAATTTTTGCAGGTTGCCTGATGAGAGCCAACCATTAGTTGGTGGTAAACTGGTCTCTCATAGCCATGTGTAACACCATAGCCATGGTGCATACATGCCACTAGATCTCTCTTCTCCTGGATTCAGTTCTCCTTGTCTGATGCTGGAGACACATCATGGCCACGGTCACAAATGTCAGACACCATTTCTTTTGGTAGTCTCTCACTCTGTCTTGCTTTAAAACTTCTGCAACTTATAAAAGACCACATAAGTAATGATCTCAGGCCCCAAACTCATTATGTCTAAATATAATGCCCTTGTTTCCCATGTAGGAAAGATTTGCCTTTTCTGTTAGGAAGGTGATCAGAGTTAGGAAGCTTTTGGAAACCTTTCTGATTTTCAGAGGTATGAAAAGATAATGAACTTGGGTAATGCTGGACTGAGCAAATGACTATATCTATGCCAGGAAATTAAGTGGTGCCAGAGAAGGCTCCAGGGCACAGGCACCTGGTTGTCTGTACTGCTATTGCTGCAACAACCCATGAACGGCACACTTGTGACCTACAGAAAATAACAACTTGCAGCCAACTCATAGAGTGATTCAGGAGCTACTAACTCCCCAAAGGTAGTTTGGCCTCTTGGAGACTAGGGGGGTTTAAAAGCATGGACAGGGCTAGTCCGTGCCTGTAGGCCTCAGTGCCAGAGTGTAGACCAAAGCAAATTTAATGAACTAGTGTGAAGAAGCCTTACAACACTATACATTACATGTGTCAGGAAAGTGTGGAAAAGGACTAAGTGGTCTGTCTGTTGGTTGCTCACAGTGAAAAGGTGAGCTGAGTCAGTTGGTGATGGAGGTAGGGACAGCACTCTTCACAAAATAATCTGTATTGAGGCAGACATCATTTCTTGAATCTTCCTTTTTTTTTTTTTTTTGATGTCCAAATATTTGTTCTAGAGATGAATCATCATCCTTATTGAGCTTCATACAAACCATAAACTTCTTCATTTTACAGCTCCTGCAGTAAAAAAATATTAGAGTAAATAGACACATGGGTAAAATATAACAACAGATTAATGCCATTTTTCTATGTATTTCCTATGGCTAGCCATCTCTAGGAAACAAACTAAGACAAGCAGAGGGTCTGTGATTCCCTATGTGATGTTTTACTGACTTATTAGTTTATAAGCTTATAAGGACACTTTTTTCCTTCCTAAGTGAAGGTTATATCTATTGGAAGTTGCAGGTTTTGGTCCTCCCTGCTAAGTGCCTCAGTATGGCCAATACCATCACTGCATGTTGATGGTACAAAAAAGACCCTCAAGCAATGACTTGAAGCAAAGTGGCCAGCTGTCTAAGTACAGGAGAAAAAGAATTTCTAAAATACAAAGGGAAAGGTTGTTGTAACTTTCTGGTGCGATTGTTACTTGGTATAGGCTGACTAGAGTGTACAGTATTGGGCATTACATTCAAACACAAATCTGTCCATCTGCACACACAAAAATAGATATAGTTCTCAGGCTTAAGAAAATTACAGAGCAAGAAGTTATATTGTGAAGAAGACATTTGAAAATGACTTTGATTTTGGGAGCTTCTATCTGTGAATTTTGATGTAGATATTTTTATTCATAAGGCAGGAACTCATCATTCTATGGAGCTCTGGACCTCTGGAGATGCCTCAGTCTAGACAAAACATTAAAACTCCCAAATTCATTTGAGAACCTGAGTCTTATAATTTTTTCAGCCTATAGAGCTTGTTGACTTTATACTTTTGTATGTATTGCACCACAAGAGAGTTCAGCTGCAACTGCATTGCAATCCACTTCTGAGGGTTACTAGAGAAAGGGATGGGTCTGTGGACTCGATTTGGGTTTGCACCTTTGCCATCCTGCCGATAGGAATGAGAACAATGACAGTAGAGGTAATGAGGCTGCTTCTGATTTGCAACTCTGAAGCAACTGCAAGCCTGCTTTTCTCTTGGTAACAAAGTTTCAAGCCTCTTTTACTAACACTTAGGAAAGTATATCTGAAATTCCTGCCGGCCTTATGTTAAAACTGCATCCGCCAAGAGAACTTTATCTATGAAAAAGTGAACAAGGTTTCAGATAACCTTTGTGACAGACTCTTGAACTACATGTAGATTCACAGTGTTAGGAGGCTGTGAGGTAAATTTAGATTAGTGTGGACTAAATATAAATATACTGCTCACTGAGTGGATGTGAAGGGGTTAGACTCCTGCCAGAAATAGGACCACAAGTCCCTGCTCTGCACTGTTTTTCTGTGGAGGCTGGAGTAAATCATCAAGACATCCAGCCACAAAGCCTTGACTTTCACTTTCCATCTGTAATGTAGCATAATAACACTTAATTATTGCATAGGGACAGTTCAAAGATGTCTGAATCAGTTTGATGGCTAAAAATGTTTCAACCACTTTACCAAAAATGTAAGAGTCCAGCAGTTACCCTGGCATGCAGAGACAAGTTCTAGTGGCATGACCTTTGCTCCAATACATGTCTGTTCTGCTTAAAAGATAAAAATATATTGATTCAGACATTTGGGATTCAACAGGGCACAAATATTAAAGGAACAAGAAAAATTAATAATTATATAACTAAGAACGTTTAAAGGGGAACCAATTGAGATCTTGGATAAAAGATGTGTTTTATGCTTTCCAAGAGTAGAAGATAAAAGTGAAGGCTTTATATCAGCAGAGTTAAGCACCACTTCTTTATTTCTTTAGCCTTTATGAGGAGCATAGAGGAACAGGGAATTCTAGAAAACTGATGCTGCAGTTTGGTTTACAGCTGCTGCTGACTGAGCTGACAGCATTCATTTAAACTCTCAGTGAGGCAATGCTTTTAAGTCCAAATGAAACTCACACCTGTTCAGGAAAGCACTGAGTCACATACCCACAGGCCAATATAATTTGAGTGCTGTTGACTTCAGTGGGATCTGAGTGTTTGTGGGTGCACCTTACTTAAACAGAGCTATTACTCAGAGCAGGACCTGAAGGCTGATTTTCCCTGAAGACGACAAGACTATGTAGCATTCATTGCTATATGAACAATGTTTGTGTGGCTCTCCTAAGACTGTTTCTTGAAATAATGTGCTTTGTTGCATTTGCATATTTCCGAAGATTTTCTTATAAGTCCTCAGTCATTAAAGCGTATTTTGCAAGTATGTTTCCACATTAACTAGATTTCATTTGATTAAATTCAGCATCTAAAGTACATAAGAATTTCAGTGCTGCTATTTAAATAATCTAGGGAAGCAGTATTTGTGTGGTGTTGATTAAAAGATGGCTCAAACAAGTGTACTTTTCCTTTTGTATTTTTTTTTTAATTTGCAAGCCAGGGAGAAAACAAACAAACATCTCAAGATATTCATAATGGAAAGCAACAAAGGGAACGATTTGTTCAGAACTCAAAGGCAAGTCAGACTTCATATATCAGTCCAAAGAAATTGCAAACACACTAAATGATTTTCCTTGATGTTAGTGTTGGCAATGCAAGTATCGAAAAATAATAAAAGATCCCTCCTTTTCCACATCTGTGGGAAGAAGTTTGGAAGGTCTTTTTCCTAGTTTTAAGCCAGGGGCTCACACTAGCACATTTATGTTTTAGGAAGGGTGGGGATCCAAAGCAAAGTGTGAGTATTCCTGTGTTTTGATGACAGCAAGTTCTTCATTCATCTGACAAAGCTGAGTACAGGTTTCCAGGATATTTTTCATCCCCCTGCTATTCATGCTATAAATCAAAGAAAATAGCTCTGGTTTGGCTTTTTGTGTAGATGACAGGAGAAACAGAGGAGAAACCTTAATGGTCTCTCACAGTGGACTAAAGCTTTCAGCATACCTATAAAACACAGCAGACCTGTTCTGTGAATATGGATGCAAAGCTTGAAAACATTGAGCTGCATCATTCTGTACCCCAGTCCATATCTGCAGGCTCTGGCTTTGCAAGCTGTTCCCCTTGTGATGGCCCCAGAGATGTGGGGAGTGTGTGTTTGGCTGTTCCACAGCTCTCTCTCTCCAGGGCAGGGATTGCCACCACCTCTTGATCCCACAGGAGCTGATCCATGTCCCAGCTGTAGGGAACAGAGGCACAGCTGGAGGGCCCCAGAGATGGGAGCAGGGCAGTCCCGGGTGCTGAGGGAGGGATGGGCAAGAGCGCAGGAGGAGGATGCAGCTGTCTGAGGCTGCCTTGCTTGAAGGAAATGAAGAGCCAAGTACTTGATCACATTTTTATTTACGAGTATTGATACAGATACAGAGACCCTGGGACATCCCAATCTACAGCTACTTGTTTCTTGTTGCTCCTCTGGCTAGCAATAAGCTTGTTTCTTATTTCTTTTGTCTTTGCAATTGATTTAATCACAACAGCTCCTAAATCTGTTGCTGCTAGTTTGGCTATGGTCTTTGAGGTGAATTGTGGATCACAAATATATGCTCCACTGCAAGACAAAACAAAGCTAATTTTGTGCCTCAGGCAGCAAAGCTGCCAGTGCAGAACGTTGCTGAATATTACAACCTCTGTTATGGACCGGGAGCATTGAAAGGGCAGCTTGATCATGGAAAGGGAGAATGTGCTGCCAACTCCCTCCACTGGCCACCTTGAAAGACAGAGAAATACTAAAACAAAACAACTGCAAAAATGTTAGAAAAGATTGTCCTCCTGGCAAAATGTGAGGAGATTTCTGCTGCTAATTCACAACAGTTGTAGGTTGCCTGTATATTGCTCATGTGAGGCAAACTGTGTTTAATGAAAAGCACCTTGTTTATCTGCAGCCTGTCTGAAGAACAGGATGTGTCATATGGCTGAGATAGACAACAAGATATTAAGGACTGTCTTAATAACTACCCACTTACATTTCGTCGTAAAAGTGAAACGTAAACAACATTATGGTAAGATGAATATGGTAAGGAAAAAAACAACTCGCAGGCATGGTCAATGCCATTGAATGTAAAATATCCTGCCCTTAGTGGCTTTTTACCTGTGCTGAGGGTCCCTCCTTTAGGAGAAAAATCCAGGTCAAAGATCAATGGGCTAAAGCTCTGCAGGTTCTAAAAAGGAAAGTTTGTGTACTCAGTTTTACCTTTTCCAATTTTCTTTCATCTCTCCCTTTCTCCAGTTTTTGTTGGTAAAAAAACAGACAGTGGTCAATCTTTTTCAGCTGAGGGTTGGGTGATACAGACCTACACCCAGGAGAGCTCACCCACAAGGTTTAGCCCAGTTGCCTGTTGCAGGTATGTTTTTTCAATTGCTGCCAGTGAATTTCAATGCATGTTGTGCATCTTGCATGACAGAAATGATTTATTACCCATGTATTCTAATGTAAATTACAAGATACAAGAGAAAAATCACTGCTCAGGGACAAACAAACTTGAACTCTTCATGGAGGAGCTTGTTTTGATTCAAAGAATTTTTGGAGATCAGAAGCTGACTGCTGGACCTCATTTTATGGTAAAAGAGTGGAAAATGCCTCTTCACTTTGTGTAGGGTGGCGGCTTTACTCAGAGACTTGCGCTGCCAGAGTTTCAGCTGACATAAATCAAGGAGTATTGATTTGTCATGGCTAAGGATTTTGCCCTGTGCCTCCTTACTTGCCAAATGCTCAGTAATTGAGTGGTCATTTTTCACAGAGCCGCATTGTTTGGCTAAATGTGTGGGCACAGCAAAATGACAGAACTTTCAAGTTTTAAAACTCACTATGTTTAATGAAACTGCAAGGAGCGCCCATATAGATTGGGTTAAATCTTTTGTGGTGTGGGCACTCGCTCATGTTCTGTGTGCTGAAGTTGTTTAAGCTGCCTGTTCCAAAAAGGCTGTGGTAGCTGTCAGAGTGGATGTCCTTCATAATTTCTACATCAGGAGATCCTCTTTAAGATGGATAAAAGCCCTCAATAAAGAACAAACATCACCTTTGGTGCCTCCCAAACCCAGATGAACTGTTGTGTGATCCAGAGCAAGAAGTCTATCCCTACTGCCTAAGGAATTGAAATTGCGGTGCACAAAAACTAATCCTCGCAAAGTAAGATTTTATGCCTCAGAACTTGAGTATAAAAATGGACTATCAGGATCAAACCTTTCTCACAGCTAAAAGTTAGAATTGTTGCCTTACTTCAGATGTATAATTGCTTAATGCTAATTTTTACTGATGATTGGGTATGCACCATGTCAGAGTGGCAGAACCCTAGCTTACAGGTCCGTGAGTATGTTCTAGAACAGTTTGGAGAGGGCTACAGACAGCATTGCTGCACCTGGAACTCATAAACCAAGCTCCAGAGATGACATTGCTTTGCAGAGACTTTCTCTTTCTATGGCTCTTGTATGAGATAAAGGACCACAGACATCATTATAGGGCTCTGAGTCTGATGTTTAATGAGCTTATAAGTACCATGATTATTAAATTATTCTATGAGTTTTAAACAATAGGATGCCTCCAATAAAAGAGAGTTGCAGCATCACAGAGTTCAGAGTTACATTGCTAAGAGTTGTCTCTAAACTGTGTATACCAAAAGGCCGAATGACATGTTAAATAAAGAGAAGTGTGAAAAGAACAAAGCAAAACCTTATTTAAAAGCTTTAATTTGTACAACTGTGACTCAAGTTGAGCAAATGATTTTTTAAAAAATTAAATAGGAATGAACCATATGTACTATTCAGAAAAGGAAGTGGATAAAACACAGTATTACCAAATAAACAGCTGTTCAAATGTAAATTCCCTGTTTATTGAGATTTCAGTTGTATCAGAGTAAAGGTCTCAGGGTGGCTGTGCAAGTCAATCATTATATACCTTGTTAGAGTGACAGCCCCCTGTGTATTGTTTAACTGGAAATAAAACACGAATACCCCAGGCCCCTACTGTGCCTGCTTCATGGTGCATAAATCTATTGTGTGTTATGTCACTTAGAGTTTTGATGGCAGGCTACCAAATGGCAGAGAAAAATACACAATCAAGCCTTCATTTTCATAAATGAAATTAAAGTACACACAGGAAATATAGAACAGAAGTGTTTTCATTAGTGCTGTTTCAAGGGTACATCACTCAAAATGGAGACTTTGCAAGCCCCACTGAACATTTGATTATATATGCAAATGAGTGGGTTTACCAAGTATGTATTATTTTCTTTTCCAACTTTGATGGTCTTTTTGTAATAATAAACCTGTGCCAAATAATTTTCACTGGTTTTATGTCTTGTTTCTGGTTAGACTGACAAGGACAGAGCCCTTGGGTTCTTCTGCCAATGCTGTCACTGACTGCTGGTGTGCTCCAAGGACTTGCTTTACAGAAACCTTGGAGGTATCAGAGGTGTTAGGTGTGTTTAAACACCAAAATGTATGGCCTCCAAAATCAACAATACAAGTAGAATGAATACCAAAATGCAGCTTAGGTCAGCAGCTATTTTCAAGCCCCATGTTTTCTTTACCTAATTATTGGCTCTTAGGAAACACATAAAATAATTGACTTAATTTTGTTGGACATTGAACAGAGCAAAAACAAAAAGAAGAATCTTACCCTTAAACCTTATGATCTAAACTGCTATGTACACTCTGCCAGACAAAGGACCAGTTTGATCAAAAGCAAAAATAAAGATATGTCCTAAAGATAATTGTTCCCTCTGCATCATTTGGGGATCTAAAAAATAAAACAGATAAATTTGAGAATTAGATTTTGCAACTAGACTATGAGGAAAAAGAATCTGGTACTGTGAAGCAGAAAAAGTTGGCTAGTAATTTTTAGACTAAGCTAGATCTTGTCATTATTATTACTGTCTTATTTTCACTGTTACATTCCTTCAAAAACTTGAAACATCTGTTTGTTTTATTTTGTTGAGCTCAGGGGCTGCCATGACTGAAATCATGCCTAACTTAGAAAAGTTTGTCTCCGAAGGGGGTTCTTTGCAACACTACCCAAAATAATAGGAAAAGAAAACAAGTAAACAGAAGAAAGAGTGTGTGGGATCCAGTCTGCTGAACCTGAACACTAAACTTGTTTTGAAATGCCAGGTGCACAGTGAGGCAGTCCTGGAGCAAGTGACAAGTTTCCTGTCTTGTCTGACAAGAATTCATGTGAAGGTCTCCAAGGGAAGCTACTGTCTGTACAATGTAGATGATACCCATCTTCATAAACTTTGTCTCACTACAAGCATTTTCCCCCTTTGCTGCAGAAGATCAGCCCTATAAAAGAGTATTGTAAGAGAAATTGGGAAAAGTACAGACAATAAAGGCATATGGTCATATGTTCAGCCTCTGTGCTAACTGATGGGTGACCACCAAGAGTTATCCTCTTCTGAGGCTCCAGCAATACTATGGTATAGTCAACAGAACCCAGTGGGACTTCCAGAGTTACTTGGAGAATGCAGAGGTCTACATCTTGCTGCTGTTTAACAGGAATGCAGACCTTAATTCCCTTAAATGTCTTGAGGAAAATCTCAGCTGTAATTCTCACTTGAGATAAAAGGTAAAATGCTCAAACTGAGCCACAGAAAGAGCACAAATGAAAGTTGCTGGTGGTGTGATTTTGTATGTATATTCTGACCAGTAAGGTAGTCTGGAGAAAAAAAATACCTTCCCCTTAATTAAAATTAATTATGCACTGGTAAAAGCATTTTCCCTGCATCATATTGTTTTCTTTCAGCTGTCCCATTAGAAGTGGGAATTCCAGAAGGGTGTACAACGATTTTGACTCCAAATTTCATGGCAAGAATGGACATTTTTAATTGCTTTTCCTCAGTAGCAGCATTTATTTTTTACAGATCTCAGCTGAATTATTCACGTATAGAAGCAAATACTGCATTAGAATGCTCTTTTTTTTTTTTTTCCTGGGAAAAAAATGTGTGTTGCCTGGACCTTTAAGATCTGGAACAGGCACAGGTACAACTTATTCATCCTCTTAGGGTAAGCAACAACAGAGGAAAAAATTCTTCCCTAATAGAGAAATTTCTACTATGTATTTCTGGTCTTTATACTTTGAAGAGTTGTTTTAGTTTAAAACAATACCAAGAATAAATGGATATGGTTGGTAGTGTGTCTTGCTGACTGCTTATTCTGGTCAGATGAATGTTTTCTACTGCCACTTACTGTTTTTCCTGCTTTAGGCCAAGAACAGTGCTGAGAGTAGTTATTATCGACAGTCTTATTCTAGTCAACAGTTCCTATTTTATATTCCAAACCTCTTTCACTGATAAACAGGTGATAGTCCAGACCTCCAGAAGGTATAAACCTTCAGCAACACTGCTGTTTTCTGTACTGAGCACTACTGATCCAAATCACTTAACCCAGCTTATGACTATAGCGCACTTCTGAAGGCTACAGATGTGATATGACTAAGGCCTTCAAGCTACTAATACTCCTCCTTTACAGGAGGAAAAAAATCCCAAATATTCTGTATTTTCACCATTCCCTTTACTCTGTTGTTCTCAAAACCAAGTGTTTACAGAAGTAAGATTTTTATGTTAAAAAATCCAAGAGTGCCTAAGCAAAACCTTGTTTCCCCTCCTTGTTACTCTACTTTTAGCTCCTGACCTTGGGCTTATAGGAGGCCACAGAAAGACAGTCGTTATGATCGCAGCTCTGTGACTGAGCTTTCTGGTACTAATGATGGAGTTTCCCCTTCTCATATTTCCCCCAGCATCTCTCTTTTTCAGGCTAGACAGGGCTTAGATTTCTATAAAGTTAAATTCCTATAAAAAGTCCCACCTCACATAAGCAGTAAAATGAAAAAAAGTCTTTCTTCAATTTACTTTGAAGGGTGCAAGGTAATTTTCCTCACCTCAATTACCTTTGATTGCATCTTTTGCTCTTTTTTACAACCAGCAGAATGCCAAAGAAGCAAATACATACAGTGAGCTCCAAATTAGATAGTCTTGTTGATCTAAACCTTGTCTGGTAATTTGCTGCTGTGACTACAGTTTTGCTTCTCAAAGGAAAGTGGGCCTCAGATATGACTTCACGAACAATATAAAGTAAGACTATGTAACTTCATTATTCACTGTATCTCAGAAGGATGGTATAATCTTCTATCTCAAGAAGGTGAACAGCAGATGGTACACTGCAGATTTGCAAGTTTGCACCACTTATTAGTTTATAGAATTAAGAAAGCAGATTTTAAGATTTTAAAAAATATTTTCCATAGAACTGATAATGAAGTGGGTTTTGTATCATCCTCTGTTATACAGAGATTTCTCTATGTGATTGTGCTGTAAAGGTCCCCTTCTGAGATGTTAGTTTATTTTTCAGTATTTGACAGCAATGGTTATTCATTCATATGTAGAGAGACCTAATCCTCTCTGTGATAATTGATTCTGTTTGCGCATAGTATTAGGACTTCCTATGGAATGGAGAAATAATTGTGAAAATATAAATTAATACTTTTTGTGTTTAATTACTTTGTAAGACCAGCCATGCAAAAAGTCCTTTAGTAAAATACTTATTTGGACTCTGCTGTTTGCTCTCTACTTTTCAGAAGGAGTCAGATTATGAGAGCTACTTTAGGAACACTGGTGTTGCTGACAGAAGATCCGAAAAGAGGGAGTTTGAGTTTTTAGCTATTTGTTCTTGCCTCTATATCTGTGTTTCACAACTTGAAAGTAAATGAAAAGGGTAACAAAGTTTATTTCTGGTTGACTTTACTGATGCATTTGATTCCATTTTAGTTGAGAAGGTACACTTCAAATTGGTCTAGCAAGGACGTGTACTCTTAAGATAGAGAAAAGTGATCTGTGAAAAAGATCAGATTGACAGTTCTGGGAACTTAAAGCTTGTACTCATTCAGTCAATTGAATGCGAGCTATAACTGTGCAGTTTCCCCTCTCTTTACCCCATTAAGATGCTCCACTTATTTATTAGAGAAATCCCTACTGGTTAGGATTTGTGTCAGGTCAGTGCTTGGCTTCTCTGAGGAGCAGCCCAACAAGGGAACTTTTCTTGTGGTTGAGGCAATGTGGTAAACGAAATAATCTGAGAGAATTTGACCAGGCAGGACATGGATTTGGTGTTACTGCAGGGACTGGGTTTCCCTCGACAAGCAGGGACCAGGGGTTTGTACTTCAGTATGGACCCCAAGCTAACATCACTGAATCTTTTCAAAATCACACTCTTCCTCCCTCTCGTCACACCAGGCCACATGAAGGTACTTAAGACTCACATATGGAGGAACACTGAGTTCTTAGGTATTTTGAATTAAGATCAATGACATAAATTATATATATATTTTAGGGGATTATCAATCCTCCAGAAATTACTTTTGAACGAATCTATTTACTTCAATAAAACACCACTGACCAAAAGAGTATTGGACATTGGTATTTGCTATTTTTTAAGGTTTGAAACAGTAAAGAGCTCCAGTCATATTTCAGTTACTCTAAATATGAAATTATACTGTAAACTTAATTTCAGATAGGTCAGTAATGGCAGGAAGCTATCAACACTTCTGCTCTCAAAATAATCAACAATAATTTACAACTAGGAAGAGCAATCAATATACAGGAATTGGCTTCATTTTGAGTAAATTGAAATCTTTGACCTGGCAAGGACTGATGCCTTGCTTGAAATAGGACTAAAATTTCCTATGGTAGAAGGAGTAGTCCAAATTCTTGCATTAATTTACCTTAGAGTAGTAAGTATAAGGACATGTCAGTTTACTGACATCAACTCACACTTGCAAGCTGGAGAAGAGGTTTAGCATTGAATAGTCCCATAACAGTGAAGAGGTATATACTCAGACTGTCTCAAAGTCTATATAATTTCTCTGTCTAAATTTTTTTTTTTACTTGGCACATAATTTTTAATGGTATTGTATTTTAATATAGTAAATGAATCTTAAACTGACAGAGTGATTTCTTGACAATCTATGACAGTGAAAAAGTATTTTGAGGGCCTCCTGTTCTGGCTTGAAGTACCCCAAGTTTAGCTGATATTCAGTCCTCCATGCTTCAGAGATCTTTTCTTTTTTTCGTTTGTACTGGAAAAAATCACAGCTTCTCAGAAAAACACCCTATATAGCCTGTCGTGCACTTAGTTTCCCTAGGTAGCCTCTCACTGTGTCAGGGCCTCTGGTTTAATAATAATCCTGCAATTCTGTCCTGTATATTTTCTGGCTTGATAGGGGCTTTGCTGATTAATGTTGTCAGAATGGGATGTGCTGAAAAACACCTTCTGACGCATTACATGAAAGGCTCAGTCTAACAGATGTACGAAATCAGTTTATTGTCAAGTTTTTTTACCAGGAAAAGTCAAGACTTTGGGCTAAATCAGTGGTGCAATTTGTTTAATGTGAAGTTTGATTTTGCTTGAGTCAGACCTCACTGGTCTTTTCTTTCTCCAAGGCATAATAAGTTTCTTTTTTAAGTGTCTGATCTCCTTTATTTTTTTTTTCTATATTTGCTTCTCCTGCTGTGAGTGAGTTATTTGAAGGATATTTATTCATAAAGTCGGTTCTTTCCTGCCTGAACTGAATAAAAATGTCTTGTGGATTCTCCTGACTTTTTTGGAAGTATTTTGATCCTAACACTTTATGTACAGCAAAGGTCTCACAACCACTGAGCTGATACATTTGCTTTGATGAAACTTCTAAATCTTGTGTTATGAAATATGGAAATGCTCTCGCATCCAGGTGGAAAATATAAAGATATTTAGATTTAATATGCAAGAATGAAATCTGCAAAACCAACATTACATCCTTGCAGAAAATAGAGCTTTATATGGAAACATCGCATTCAAAGAACCTACTCTTGAATATAGATAAAAGAGATGTCTATGATAATTTGTGTAGAGTTCCAAATTATTAAGAAATGATATATGTAATTGCATATTCTGAGATGAAACCTGTGACACTACCTTTTTTCTTTTGCAACTGTTGCCTGGTTGTCCCTGTGCTGTTTGCAATCAGTTGGAAGGAGTCTTCATGTTCTCCAAAGTTTTCTATGGTTTGTTGGGTGTTGCAGCTGGCAGTGGAGATTGGAGGGGCAGCCTGTGTGACGAGAGGCTGGGGCTGCCCCATGCCATACAAAAACAGTTCCAGATGGCTCCAACCAACTTACTACAGGGCACAACTGAGCCCCTTAGCCAAAATGTTGGCATCTCAGAGCCATTTTTTGTCACTTTGAGTTTAATTGGCAATAAATGAAAGTAATTCTCCCCAAACTGAGACTGTTTTGCCCATGATGGTAACAATTAAATGTTCTCCTCCTCTTTTTCTTGACCCATGAGATTTTTAATCTTGTTTTCCCCTCCTCCTCTGTTGAGAAGGGAGAGTGAGAGTAGCTGGGCAAGCATTTGGCTGCTGGCCAGCCTAACCCATCATATCTGGATGTGTGGGATCCAGAATTTATTTGAACTGGCCTATTTATTTTGGTTTCCCCCTTTAATTTTAAAGTTCAAATCATTATTTTCTTACAAAGCTGAATCTATAGATGTTTCCTCTTCTCTGTGTCTGCCTATCATTCTGAGAAGTACTTACCATTTCAATATGTGTAGAATTAAAAAGGAGAAGGAACACTAAAAAAAGATAAGTCTTGTCTCCAGATTGAGAGACGTATGTTTCCAAGCTTGTCTAGGGCTAAATCTCTCTTACATGGGATAGAAACCTACCCTTGATCTACTGTAGTGATGATGTCACTGTAAAGACCATGATTAATGATATATAGGTCAAACGCATCTCCAAGGTATGTGAGTTTTAATGAGGCAAGACTGCTTCCACAAGCACTCAACTCCAGAAGGACCCTGCACCCGCTCCTCAGTGGCAGAGTCTGTTGGTGGTGTGATTGGTGAAACCTTGTAATCAGACCCTGACTGGACACTCACCATGTGAGCACCATGGGGCATCCAGCATATCTGTGGCAATTACTCTTCCTGGGACTTGAGCAGGGGGGAGACACCACTCTTTACTGAAGGTCATGTTTATGGGGCCAAAAAGTCATTTTTTCTTTAGTGTTGCATCAATATCTTCATGAGGCAGTAAGTCCACATTTCTGTGTTCTCAGTATCTCAGTGTCTACAGATCTGTCCCCTGCAGCTCTTCTGGCTTCTTCCCAAGTTGAAGAGCTTCTCTCTCTGTCTGCTTTTCAGGTCAGAGAGCCAGCTGCAGTACTCACTCAGGATCCCCCTTACTATAAAAATACTCAATTTGTACATATAACTTTTGAATTCTCATTGGCTCCCCTTAGACATTATAGTTGTGCGAGCTAATACTAAGAGCCCAGTTTCTTTAATCTGTTTTGTTACTCTGACCCTCAATCTTGAGATTCAGGATTTATTCTTGCTTCAGTTCCTTGGCTGGAACAGCCATAAACCCTAATGAGCCATCACCATACTTCACTGTTGGGCACAATGGAAGCAAGATTTGACCTCAGCTTCATGTACCCCAAAGCTTTTTGCTGACCTTCTCAACACTCACTGGTTATGTTTAATTCAAAAAGGAGCAGTGGAAGTGGATCTGTGGGGAGAAAAGGTGCCAAGGGCCACTTGTCCACATGGTGGCTTTTCAAGGGTTTTTCCTTTTGGTGGGTTCTAGCCTAGTCCTGTGGACTGGAAAGCTCATTTGAGGCTGGGGTACACTACATATTCTTCTGGAGAGTGTCTCTGGGGATACTTCACCTCAGAGGAATCTGGTTCATGTGATCTGTTGCTGCGTCAATGTGTGGAGGGCAGTGATCTTTGAGCAATTCTTGGCTTGAACTAGAATGCTGATGCAAATGTACCACAGGCTGTACATGAACAACTTCTTTAAGTTGTCATAAAGGAACTTCTGCATTTGCTATGTATGTAGCTATGACTCAGAGATGCTTTTATTTTGTTTGTCCTACTTTTCTGATACTCATCGTCACAGGCAAGAAGGCTGTATTTATTTGCTTCCAGAAACAATGCAGACTGAAAAGGAAAGCACAGCACAGGCTATCTTAATTTTTGTTCCCTTTTTAAAGCCTGAAAAAAGTTGAGTGTTTGTTCTGTGTGGAGGAAAACAATATGTTTAGCAACCAAAGAGAAGATAGCAAATAATGTCATAAGAAGTGCTTTGTTGCCCTGGCAAAATTTCCTTTATGAAGGCACCCTCTTTCCAAATATTTATTATGATCTGGCCAGATTAAGTATTGTAACAGGTTTCTAGCAGAAGATAGGTGGCATATGGGGGGGGGGGGGGAGAAGAAAGGTATTTTCTGCTGTTCTATGGATTCACATTTTAAAAAGGAGATCTGCTGCTCCTGTAGATCACAGAAACATTTCCAAAACAAGATTTCTCTGTAGAGATTTCATTGATTCTGAATAATTTTCCATATTTAAAAATCAACTCATCTCCCCTTAAAAACATGCTAGGTTCTTGTATCTTATGTCCTGGATGTGCTGCTGTAAATTGCAAACCACCTAGTATGTTTGGAAGTAAGGTCAGCAGCAACTTTGTCAGCATCATGGAGCTCTGTCATCCATCAGTAAATCTAGCAGTGAGGAGAATTTGCAAGAGTCAGATACTCCTCTTCGGCCTGCTGTGCTGGGCGTCTGTCACACGGCCCATTAATGGCAAGACATTGACACACTGTCATTTTTCACAAAGCTGTAGCTAAGCTATGAGCCAAAAGCACATAAAGAGACAAATTAACTCATGAAACATGTAGGACTGTGCCCATGACCAACCTTCCCTGTTTAAACAGGGGCAAGACTAGGGCAATATTTCCAAAAAGTACTCATTATCATTCAAATTTCTCAACACAGCAGTTTTGAAGTGTGGTTGCATAATATTTATATAATATTGTGTTAAGAGAAGTGCTTATCACAGACCTGAGACCTCAATTTGGAAAAATAATGGTATTGAATGTTTGATTAATTCTGTTCTCTGATACTGATCAATGGCAGCGCAGTGGGAGAAGCGTGGGTTTCCTCAGTCTGCCTATAAGAAGGTCTTTCAAGCTTGCCAAAACAACTGCTATTGTTTGTGCACAGGCTCCAGTCTCACAAGCTGTTCTGTGCGGGTGGACCTCAGTTCTTCACAGAGTTCTGGTGACTTTGTTGACTACAGCAAAATGGAGAATTTCACAGCAGGATTGCCATAAATCCCTGATTGCTTGGAAAACGGGCTTCAGATCCCTCTGAAGGACAGTTCAGCCCACTTGCATGCAAATGGACATCTTGCAACAGGAATTGGATTTTATACTCTTTTAAAAACAGCATTCCTGCAGATCTAGAATATATGTTTTTTACATATTTACATTGTAAGCTGAAATTCAAGAAGGGATGTGAGGGAAGGATGAATTTCTTAGCAGATTCTGCCATGTCAGAATCACACAGTATGTGTGTCCTGCTTGATAGGAAAAGCTTAAACTGGCAAGACGAGCAGAGCTCAGTATGTCTTCTGTACAGTTGCTATTATTCTGAGCAGAATAAATTGTCTGTGTGTCTGAGGAGTCTGGACCACAGGTCAGGAGCCCTGTATGCTACTTAGCACCATGTGGACACACAAAGAAGAATTTAGAGCTGTACTGAGACTGACTTTTGGTTCATTAAAACTAACATTTCTGAGAAAGAGAGAAAGAGTTTGGTCCTGCTATCCAAACCATATTTCTGTTAAAGCTGTATAGAGCATCCAGGAGAAGAATCACATTAAAGCAACAAACCTCAGCTTGCTCTAGCCTAGGCTTCAGAGGGACTTTTTTTCCATCTTAATATGGTTTGTATGTTTAGCTATTTTTCCTTTTTTTTTTTTCTCCATATTACCTAGTGTAACAAACTCATGATTCTTCGAAATAGACATTGAAAGTAGTGAATGGAAGGCGATGGCTAGTTTTGCTACCAAGTACTTTTTATAAAGTCAAGATGTGAGAAAAGAGAAGAAAAGAAGTATTCACAGAACTGAGGAAAAGAACAGGTTATTGTGCCTGCAAACATTTACATTTCTCTGCCCTATTTGCCAACAAATTATTACAAGAAAGTGTGGAAAATTATAATTGCTACAAATATACTACAAACAGCTGTGAAAGCAAATTGGGTTTATTTCCTCAAGCCATAACTGGAAAAATACGTATTTAAACATGGGTTAGTCTCCATCTACAGAGTTCTAAAACAAATTCCCTCCAGATTTATGGGGTTTTTTTTTGATATATTTCCCATTTGTATTAATCAGATTCAATTATTTAGAACTAAGTCTTTAAGTTCTGTTAATATAAATTTACCAGTCCCTGTGCTGTAAATTAAATTTTTATTTTATTTCTATATATGCTCTCTCTCTTATTTTAATGCCAAAGGTTTCTCTCTTGTCTAATGGCTATAATGAAAGCTTTTACTGCTAAATTTAAATAAAATGAGTTAATGGGTACCCAGTGCCCTGTTCAACTTAAAATGTGCATCAATTTGCAATGACCACTGCTTTGGGATTGCAGCATGTGTTTTGTCCTAGGCAAAGTGTAGCAAGAAGTGTGAAATTTTACTTTAAAAGTGCCTAATCTGCTCTTCTGTGGACCTATTTATAGTTTATTTCACTTACTAATAATTGTACCACACATTATTAAATCACATGGAAATTTTCTGTGGTAAATGATAGCTTCAGATTGACTTCTTACAGTGTTATTGATAATGGTTTAGACATTCAGAAAAGGAGAATAAGTGATTTAATATAATCAAATTTTAAAAAATTCTCTCCTTTATGGCATGAAACAGCAGTAGATTTTTCCAAAGGAATACACCTATAGCCAAGTGACTTTTACTATTCTCATGAATATCCACTCAGGTATGAAAGAAATAAGATCCTTAAACAGAAGAGAGTAAATTTAATTTTTAGTGTTTTCTTTTAAAGATAATGCTGATTTCCAGACTTTTGACTGTTTCCGAATCCCTGATTCTCCTTATTATAACATTTTTTGTGAAACTGTGGCGTGGATAGGATTTTGTATAATACATGTAAGCAATTATAGGGATGAATTCAACCTTCCAGCTTGGTATCACTTTGAGCAGCAACAAGTTTGAGCCCATTTATTGTCAATCGTTTTGAAAAAGGCAGCGCAATATATTGCCACTAATATTCAATGAGCACTATTTGCAAGTAAAATATTACACTTTTAGGACCTCTTGGTGTTTTTATTTTACTTTTTTTTTTTTTAGGAAATATATATGGTAACATCTCTGTTATGTGTTGACAAATGATTGCTATTCTTTTCAAGGCTTGGAAGTTTGCTGAAGAAGGGTGGATGCGATTCATGTGCTTCACAATAACCTCATCTTTAGGCAAAGGAGGCAGAAGGCACAGTGCACCTCTATGCTAATCTCAGGATGGACCCTGAAGCAGCCTATGACTCCACACTACAGCAAGAGTCCCCTGCATTTAAATGTCTAGAGCCTCCTGAGCGAATTCTTGAGAAGGAAAAGAGCAGCTGCAGGAGAAAGTCATAAAAGGACTTTGAACCTGGTCTTACCACTTATACCTGCAATGCTGCAGTTAACCAATCAGATGCTCCTTCCAGACAATTTAGGAGGCCTTGGCTTCAGAAGATCTTGCACCTCACCAAGTCCCGTGAGATCTTCCAGCTGTCACTGTAATGTCAGAGAATCACAGAATCACAGAATTGTTAGGGTTGGAAAAGACTGCTGGAGGTCATTCAACCCTTTTCCAAGGCAGGGTCATCTAGAGCAGGTGACACAGGAACGTGTCAAGGTGGATTTTGAATGTCTCCAGAGAGGGAAATTCGATGAGCTCCCTGGGCAGCCTATTCCAGTCCTCTGCCATGCTCCACCTAAAGAAGTTCTTCCTCATGCTGAGGTGGGACTCCTTGTGTTTTTGTTTATGGCCATTACTCCTTGTCCTGTGACTGGACACCACAGAAAAGAATCTGTGACTGTCCTCTTGGCACCCACCTTTGATAGATTTATACGCATTAATGAAATCCCCTCTCAGTCTTCTCTTCTCTAGACTAAACAGGCCCAGCTCCCACAGTCTCCTCATAAGAGAGGTGTACCAGACCCCTCATCATCTTCATGGCCATCCACTGGAGCCTCTCCTGTAGCTCTCCTTTCTTGTCTTTCTTGAACTGTGGAGACCAGAATTGAACGTAGTACCCCAGATGTGGCCTAATTAAGGCAGAGTAGAGGGGGAGATCAACTTGCTCAGCCTGCTGTCCACACTCTTCCTGATGCACCCCAGGAACCCATTGGCTCTCCTGGTAGCAAGGGCATACTGCTGGCTCATGATTAATTTCTCATCCACCAAGATTCCCAGGTCCTTCTCAGCAGAGCTGGTCTCTGGTAGGCCAGCCCCCAACCTTTACTGATACTTGGGGTTATTTCTTCTTAGATGCAGAGCCCTACACCTTACTTTGTTGTCTTATTAGGTTTCTCTCTGCCCAACTCTCCAGCCTATCAAGGTCCCACTTAAAAGCAGCATAGCCTTCAACTGTATCAGCCATTCCCCTCAGTTTTGTATCATCATCAAACTTGCTCAGCGTATGTTCTATCCCTTCATCCAGGTGATCAAGAAACAAGTTTAATAAGACTGTATTTATCCATGGGGAACGCCACTGACTGCAGGCCTCCAACTGGATTCTACTCCACTGATCACAACCCCCTGAGCTCTGCCATTTAGCCAGTTCTTGATCCACCTCATTGTCCATAAATCTAACCTACATTTCTTGAGCTTACCCATGATGTTATGGGAGACAAAGTAAAAAGCCTTGCTGAAGTCAAGTTAGACAACATCCACTGCTCTCCCCCTGTTGACCTGTCCTGCCATGCCATCATAGAAGGCTATCAGATTGGTCAAGGATGATTTCCTCTTGATGAATCCATACTGACTACTCCCAGTGATCTTCTTTTCTTCTACATGCTTGGTGATGACCTCTAGAATGATCTGTTCCACCACCTTTCCAGGGAGGAAGGTGAGGTAGACTGGCCAGTAGTTTCCTGAGTTCTCCTTCTCGCCCTTTTTGAGGATGGGAGTAATGTTAACTTTTCTCCAATCATCAGGCACCTCTCTTGTTCTGCATGATTTTTCAAAGAATGATAAAGAGTGGCTTAGAAACAATATCTGCCAGCTCCTTCAACACCCATGGCTGCATTGCTTCAGGGCTCATGGATTTATGGGTGTTAACTTAATTGATCTCTAACACAATTTCTACGATGAAGGGGAAGTCTTCCTTTCTCCAGCCTTCGTCTCTTGCCTGCAAGGGTCAACCTCAGCAGTAAGGACTGAGACAAAGAAGGAATTTAGTCATTCTGCCTTCTCCCTTTCTTCTTTTACCAGGACACCCAGCTGATTCAGCAGCAGCTCCACATTTTTGCTAATCTTCCCTTGGCTGCTGATGGACTTGTAGAAGCCCCTTTTTCTTGTACTTGATATCCCTTGCCAGACTCAATTCCAATGTCCACCTTACTCAGCTGAGCTGTGTAGTTTTACACAACCCTGTGTTCTACTCTGGTCTCCACGTGGACCTGATGCATTTGCCAAAAACTGAAGCTTATATTTTATAGAGAAAACATTTACAAATATACAAAGGATCTCAAATAAAGGTTTTCAACAGTTTGGTATGTAGCTGATTCTTTAGAGACTTTTTGGTGGGAAAAAATACCAAGCTGATTGTTTACACTTCAATTTATGGAAATATATGAGTGTGCAGGTAGGTTTGTATTTTGTGGTAATTTTTCTCATAAAAAGATATCTTGGCAGGTGTGCTATAACTCTCTAAAGAGCCTCTGTTGAAATGCAATAGAAAGATCTTCACTTGGACCTTAAAAACATATTTGTATTAGCTAACAAATGGTTCTCTGCTAATAAGCACATCTAGATGAATCATTTATTTAAATCTGGGAAATAAGGCATAGTTCTTTGAGTAAATTATATATGACCTATCATATTCATTAGTCTACCAATTATGTGGTTGGCTGACACGTTATCTAATGATGTATTAGATGATTGTTGTCCATCAGTGGATCGATACATCATTTAAAAGATGGGACTTTTCTGCATTATTTAACCATAACTTTAAGCAAATATGTTGTTTAGTGAAGTCACAGGACAATTTACGCTAAATGATATTTGACTGATTATGTTGTGATTTCCAGACTGCTTTGCACAGCAATACTGCAGGAAAAAAAATAATGCCCTTAAATGCTTGGTCTGTATTTCTTTATTGTTATCCTTTTCCTCCTCAGTTCGTAAGACACACTTCCATTTAGGTTTACTCTTCTGTATATTTTCGTATGAAAACAGAAGAATATGGCACCACTTGAGGAAAACAGACCAATCAATGAAGCTCTCAAGATGTTATGCACATCTCATTTCTACATTCCAGGACATACAGTCCTTCCATTTCTTCCTTGGAAGAAAATGAAATGCTAATTAAAATCCAACTGAGAAGACTGTACCCTTAAACAAATTAAGTCTGCCAGATACCTTGGGATACCCTTTTGACTTACCATGGAGATCAAATTTTGATTCCTCTGATAGTTCAGAGGGGGAAAGTGACAGACAGCGTCAAAAGAAGTTTGCACTTTGTTCACTTCAAAAAGTGCAATAATATTTTTTTCTTTTCATTATACACAGGAGACAAGAGTGAGACTTGATCTCTTGCCTGAATGCCTCCTGGTATTCTGCTCTACTCCCAGCAATTAGTAACTCCACTCCTGATGTCCCGTGCTCAAAGGAGAAAGTCATCAAAGATGGCCATTTATCCAGTATCACTAAATTCTCTTCTCCAGAGTGCCAATGTTGTTCTTAGGCAATAAGGCGAGGATCTTACTGAGCAGTGGAGTCAGGAGATACCTCTTCCAGGACAGTTATTTATGCCCTGGGGTGCAGTGGCACTGCAGAGTGACAAAATCACTGTGCCCACTTTTAGGAAGGGAACTTGCCTGCGAAGAGGTATTGGAGAAAGTGTTACTAACATGTTCAGAAGTTTTTCAAGCACATTGCTGCACAGAAAATGTGGTGTTTCTTCAGTTTCGATGGGGTCACCAGGTGGAATTCTCAGGGACACACACATGACAGTCCATTAAAAGATATTCAGCTGACAAAGGTCCAGGCTGACAAGGGTCCTTCATAGCAGAGCAGCAGAGTCGAAGGATAAAATACTCCTGTGAGATTCTCCTTGCAGATGCTGCTTTCCCTTTCAGGGATGAGGGCAAGAAATACAAGAGGTTAATTCCCCTGCTGGCCTGGCCAGGAGGAGCAGTGGAAAACAAGAAAGGATTGGAGAGACAGAAAGCATCAGGGCAGCCAAGGATGCTCACTGACAGTGTGGTCAGGGTCAGAGGAAAGAAAGGAAATATATGCAAGAAACGGGAGAGGATTCTGAAGTAGGCGAGGATCTTTAATGTCTTGCATTTTTTGAGCCCCATTTGGTGAAGTAATAATAAAATTATGTGGTGTCCTCCAAAGCGTTAAGTTAAATTCCTGTCCCGAGACTGTCTTCTGCATCCTGCATCTATTTTCTGCACAGAGGAAGAATCAGAAGAATTCTGTTTTATGTTTTCAACTAAACCCTCCAATTTTAAGTCCCAGGTGTGGATAAATACTCATCACCTCATGTCTGTACAGTAGGGGTCATAGTGCTTTCTTGTCTCACTGTGGAACAGGAAAATCCCATTTCCTAAAAAGTACTAAAGCATACTAAAACCTGCTCAGGCTACTTGTAATAGTTTTTCTTCTGTTCCAAGTAGTGCCGTGCAAACTACTGTTATATTCTATACAAAGAACCCCTGAGTCACAAGGCAGTTACTTTGAAAAAGTAAAAATCCTAGAAACACAGAATTACAGAAGGACAGAATGACTGTGGCTGGAAGGTACCTTTGGAGGTCATCTCATTCAACCACCCTGCTCAAGGCTGGGTCAGTGAAAGCAGGTTTCTCAGTGCCATGTCTGGTCAAATATTGAGATTCTACAACCTCTCTGGATCATGTCTTCCAGTGTTCAATCACCTTCACAACTAGAATGTGTTATTCTTATGTTTAAATGGAATTTCCTGTGTCCAGTGCCTCTTGTCTCGCCTTGTCACTGCACACTACCAAGAGGAGCCTGGCTCCATCTTATTTAACTCCCATCAGGTACTCATATATATTGATAAGATCTCCCTCAAGCATTCTCTTCTCCAGCCTTAGCACTCCCAACTCTCTTATGCTCTCCTCATATGTCCAGTCCCTTAATCACCTTCTTAGCCCTTC